>NW_024355205.1:26184055-26408101 GCF_902729225.1 Pteropus medius | reverse complement strand
AGAGAGAGAGACTGATTTAATTTGAATCTAATGTGAAATCGGAGTTGAAGATCACAGCCTTCACTCTGAGGTAAAATGGGATTGGCTCTTATATTATATACCAAATCAGGTGTACTATGGGCCCCATTCAGCTATACAACTCTGGGAGCCTAATGGGTACACACGATTCCTTGGAAGTTACCTCTGTCTTGGAATGTAGTAGGGACTACCGCTGGACTTTCATTTTGTTTCCTGAGTTGAAACCCTTTATGAAGTCTCATTCTGGTAACAAGATTCTTGCCCCCAAAACCGAAGCTCAGAGAGGTCAAGTCACAGAGCTCATCAGTGGTGGAAATTGGATTTAAACTTCGTCATGCTAAATCCACATCCCGTGCTCTGAAGCATGACACCCAGGCCTAGGATAGTTAGGCTATTCTACAGAAACAGATAAACTCTAAAATCTCAGTGGCTTACCCCAACACCATTTTATTTCTTGATCACATAAGCAGCTCAGCTGTGTGGCTGTCTCTCAGGCTGTGACTCAGTGACTCGATCTCTTTCCATATCGTAAGGTCGCCATCCCGGAATCCTTTGGTTTCAGTCTCAGAGATAGGCTAATATCGTAAAAGGAAGTGAGGAAAAAATATTGAGTCCTAGCTGATCTTGATAGGAAATGATGCATCACTTCTTTTAATATTCTGTTGGGAAGAATTAGTCGCATAGCCCCTCCCCTCCAAGATGCACGGGAAGCTGGGAAATAAGAGGAGCACACGGCACTCACTATCTCTGCCGCAATCCTGCTGCCAGCACTCACCTGCCTTAGATGAATCTGGGAAATTAAAGATTATTATCCCCCTAATCCCCTGCTGTTGTGTTCTTGTTGAATCTGCCTCTCTTTGCCCAATCTGCATAACTTTGATCAGAATCATCTTTAATCTATAGTGATGACCCATGTTGTAATTTGCTATTTTGCTATTCTGCTACACCGGCAATAATTACTTGAATAACTGCAGTTTGCCTTATTCTGCCAGGCCACACAGCTTGTATTAGCTAATTTTTTTTTCTTCCCAATAAGAGAATTGTCATTTCTCAATCCAGTCCTCCTGCTCTTTGCCTGTCCTAATTGATGGAACAGGATGAAGTGCGACTGACTTCTGAGACATACAAAAGAGACGAAACTGGTGTGGTACCACTCTAATGGTTCAAATCCAGCATCATTTCCTCCCTGTAACTTACATGGCAGTAAGAATGGCCTATTAGAATTTCAGAGCACATTATAATAGCTGCTCCTAAAAATGCACAAAATCAATCTGGTTTTCGAATCATTTATGCTCTTAAAAAATCACATAAGATATCTTCCAAACCAACTATTGTATCACAGTATAGCCATATTTGCCAAGATCTTTGAAACAAATCTATAATTTCCAAAGTAGACGTAATTAATTAAGAGCTGGCTAGATGATACGAATGAGTATATGCAGTTATAATTACCTAGCTCAAAATACCTGGATGATTATTATATCTCCACAGACTTGACATTGTTGCTTAAATTCATAATAAATGAGATAAGAATTATTGAACAAGATATCTCTTTCCTCCTCAGAATTGGAGGTGATGTTGGGGGAGAGATTTGTGGGAATGAATATAGCTTAAATTACAATTAGCCAATATTCAGAGAACTTTGTTCTTGTTGGACTGTTAATTAATTATCACACCGAAATTTAAAACTCTTCTAATCTTTTTTTATATCTTCATTAGGCTGAGATTTCCACTTCTGCTTTGCTTTCCTTTCTTGACCTGCAGCAGCTGTATTATTAGAGTGGAATTTCTGCTAATTAGTTGTGGTACTGAGGAGCTGGAAGGGACTGCGGGGATTCTCTGATCCAGTTAGATTTCAACTACACAACGACCGGGATCAGAAGATCAGACTGCATGAAGCAACCTAAGAATATCTCAAGGACTATTATTTTTAATTTATGTTTTACAGAGATTCAGGGACATTAGTTTCAGAGAAGGACAATTAAAAGTTCATTGATTATACAAATAAAGCAAACCTCCTATCTATGCGTGCTCATCATGCTAAAAGTTTATGTAATATAATATTACAGAGTACATAATGCTTTTGATAGACATATTCATTTTGTAAATAAAACATACTCAGTTGAAATCAGACCAATGAGCAACAACAGAACGCGAAGTTTATCTTCTGCCCTCTCTGTGTCATTCCTATAAAAGATCAGCACTTTCTCTCTGCAGAGGCCTCTTCTTTGGTAGAGACTGGAGATCTGGGGAGCTAAATCATACTGAAGTGTCATGCACTTACAGGGGATTGTCCCGTAGTGGAATAAGCTGCCTCCAGATTTAATGGCTTCTAAGTTCTGGAAGTGTCCAAAAGCTCTGAGTGACTGGCCATAGCATAGAGTTATAATAATCCATGTTTGAACTTGATGACCTTAAGGCACCACTGACTTCACCTTTTATGTTCTACTACTTGAACTCCCTCCTCCGCCTTTCTCCCTGCCCCACTGCCACAGTCAGGTTGCCTTTCACCATGTTTTCCCAAATAATTACAATGGCTTTTTAATAGGGCTGCCTGGGGACATTCTCCACCTTACTCTTAGACTGACCCATGCTTACAGTTTGTCACTTGTTTTCGATATCCTTTAATAAAACGGCCAACTTCTTTACAGATCAGCCCCCCAAGCCCCTTCTTTTTCTCCAGCTCACCTCTTTATTTTCTATTCTAGCAACATTTCCTGGTCCCTTAAACACATCATGATATATCACATTCCTGTGGAATTAATATGTTGTTCTTTTGATCTGAAATGTGCTTCTGCTCTAATCCCCTCGATTCTCTTTGATTAAATTTTAATCTTTCTTTAAGATTCAGAAGGGGTTACCGACTCAGGAAGCCATCTTCAAGCACCCCCAAATACACATATACTCTCACACCCTCTTTTACTCATACACACTCGCACATACCTTCTTTCTACTCACACACACCCAATCTATACTCACACACACACACACACACGCACACACACACACATGCCTGCACACATGCTAATACATTTCGATTAGGCGCTGTCCTCTGCTCTCATAGAACCTGGTCTCTGCTTCTCCCATTTGCACTTAAGGTCGTATGTTATAATTACGTGCATGTATATCTGTCTTCCTTGAATCTTCAACATCATATCTAGCCTAGAGAGGATGTC
This sequence comes from Pteropus medius, assembly GCF_902729225.1. Classification (NCBI taxonomy): domain Eukaryota; kingdom Metazoa; phylum Chordata; class Mammalia; order Chiroptera; family Pteropodidae; genus Pteropus; species Pteropus medius. The sequence goes on along the minus strand of NW_024355205.1, from coordinate 26,404,907 downwards.
AAAAAAATGTATGATTCTCTCCAACCTTGCAATCAAGTGATTTTATTTTTGAAATAAGATCTTATTTTTGAAATAAGTGATTTTATTTTTAAAATAAGTGATTTGAAATAAGTGATTTGAAATAAGATTTTATTTTTGAAATAAGTGATTTTATTTTTGAAATAAGATCTGCTAGAGCAGATGGCCACTAGAAATCCTCAGAGCCCCACACCTGCAAATTTGCCTGAAGTTACCTGATTTCGTGGTACCACTTATATATTTAGGTGAAGAACAGAGATCTGAGATTTGGGGTCATTTGTCTCTATCTGTCCTTCATTCTTTATAATCCTAGCTCATATCTATAAACTCAGACTTGGATCTGGAATCCTAATAACGCCAACTATACAAAATTATAGTGTATATGAACGTCTGTATTGTGTTTGCAAATCCCCTGCTGCTCTTGAGTCACCCACCTGCATACCCCTCATGCCTTTACCCCTTGGTCACATAGTCAGGCCTGGAGACAAGCACTGACCTAAGCTGGGCCAATCGCCACATTCCTGGCCTTGGCTCAGTGGATTGAGCTAAAGGTGGGTCCTCAATCTAACTGGGCCAATGACATTCCTTCACTGGGATTGTACCTTCTGGAATGAGACATGGCTGAAATCGGTTTTTCTCTCATGGATAAATATAAGACAGAAAACTCAGAAAGTGTTTGGAGCTATGTAGAGGCAGCCATCTACAGTGAGAGAGAACGGCAGTGGTGCTATGATGAGGATGTTGCTTGTAGATGACTTTAAGCTGTCACTAGTATCATAATAACTATGCACAGTGCCAGGTGGGTACTAGACTAACAGGAGCTGTGGTGTGGGGAGAATCACTTCCTAAATTATATAAATGTCTCACCACTGTGCTGTACACCTGAAACTAATACAAAATAATATTGAATGTCAACACTAATTGAAAAGAAAATCACTAAAATGAGCATGAGGCCACGTCCTACTAGGAAATCAAAGTCTGACAGTTCCGATCAATAACATCAGGTGGGCACAGGTGAGGGTGTGAGCAAGGCCTCTGGAAGGATGTGATCAGGCAGCAGCATTTGGGTCTGGGAAGCCACAAGCTCGTGAGAATTGTATGCAGACAATAAATGTCAGAATCGAGCAAATCACTGGCAGGCCTAGAAGAGGAGACCTCCCTAGCAGATGGTGATCGATGACAGGCTTGTCTCAGCAGAGGATGGGGACTTGCCAAGGTCCAGGAAGAGGATCACAGTTGTTTGGGTGGGCAGGCCAGTTCGTAACGTCCAGTCTAGCAATTGGAAGGGCCGCAGGAGGAAACACTGGCTTAGACAGCGTGTGGGCTCACTGCCAGGGGTCCATTATGCCATCGTGGTCTGTTACCTGCTTCAGCAGTTAAATCAGAAAAGGCTACATGCTCCAACATCCACCGCAGTCCTATAGGAACTTTATTAAATTTTTAAATGTCTAAGCCTGAAGGGTAGCTGCTATTCTGTCAGGTCAACAACTGTGTGAGCCTCCATACTTATTTGAAACTCTCCACGCTAGAGTCAATGGGAAGGAAATCGGATTATGCTGAGGGCGCTGCATTTTCATAATCAAATTCAATCTCTGAAGTCTAATATGTTCTCAGGATTCAAATCTCAACAAATAGACTTTCAATAGAAATTCTATGGTCACTGTTACAAAAAACTGCTTTGTGATTTTTTTTTCTACTCAACATATGATAAAAAGGTACAGAAAGAAAAAAGAAGAAAGTCCTGTCTAAAGCAATCTTCATAAATCAGGGTAATTAACTCTGTGCAAAGTTTCAGCAAAGGTTACTTCATAAGACTGAACTGTGCCAAAGCCTTAAATGAGAGAATTATATCTAGAAGTAATTGGGAAATTTTTAGGTTTGGAAGGCAGAAGGCAGGGAAACCTCTGTGCAGAGGCTGTTTCTATTTAAATTTAGCTTATGACCGCATGTCTCATCTAGTCTTCATTTCAGCACATTTTTACGAACTGCATACTGTGCAGCCAGGGCTGTCACCTACATGGAAGACATTCTACACTCCTGCCTGTCACTTAGTCGTCCCCAGTTCAATCAGCCCTCAGGTCTCAGAGCTTCAATTTCCCAAACATTCCAGGAATCCTTTCTCTCCTCTGTTTCTCTGCTTCCCGACAAGACTTTGCTCATTTTCAGATGCCTGATGCTTCATAGAGTATCCGGCAGAGTGAAGAGACTCCATAAACATATGTCGGGAAGATGAGAGAACAAGAACAAGGCAGTCCGCGGCAGTATCAGCAGCTCTGGGGTGGACATTAGGACTGCTGAGCTCTATTCTTTATCAGGAAGATCTTTATTTTGGCCTCTCACAAAGTTGGTTTTCTTGCCTGTAAAATAAGTGGGTTGATTCTATTCAACAAAAGCATCCTCTGGGTCAAAAAACTGTATATGCAACTAAGAAATATTAAGAAATCATTAATACTCTATTACATTCATATTGTTGTTTTTAAAAAGAAGTGGTTCTCTTTTGTTGTATATGATCAAATTCTTTGTTTTTTCGTCTTACTCTTCTATGCCTGGAGATAATTGATCTTCACAATCACTCTTTTCTTACTATCCCATGAATGGCTCTAAAATCCTTGGAGGTGCCATGTATCACTCAATTTTGTATCTTGTCACCAAGAATAGTGTTTAGTACATGATAGATGTGCAATATATACTGTATTTCATGAATATTGCTATCTAGTGGCAGCTGTTTAGAATTACAGGCATAATAAAGACAAATAAATCAAACGCCTCTAGGCCATGCCTGTAAGCTGATTTAAGTCTGGGTCAATACTGCATTTCCAAATATTGCTGTTAAATAAACAATGAAATTGATCACATTTATGTATACTGCACAAAAAGGTTTTAGGAACTTTCGTAACTATGAATGACTGCATTTAGACTTTGACAGTGTTTTATACTGTGTTATGTCAGGTTATATGGGCAGCTAACAGGATAGTGACATTTGGAATCCACATGGTACACAGAACATATCAGGTAATATAATTCAGAGAATCTTCACTCAGATTCCCGTTTTCTTAAATAAAATATAAATATATTCATATATGTACACGTATACACGTATACATATATACACATATATATGTGTATATATACATACACACATACACACAGAGAGAGAGAGAGGAAGAGAGGGAGGAAGAGAAGAAAGAGGGAGTAAACTGCAAAACAACATTTAATTGCTATTATTATTATTACTCTTATTTTATTACATGTATTTGAACTGCATTGAACTCACTTTATAAATCTAATGTAGGAAATAGGCAATTGTTCAGAAAATTTGATCAGCGAAGATAAGTGCAAACCAACCAATTCTCAAAAGGTACTTTTTTCCTTGAATTATTCTTGCTTTCTTAATCAATCAAATCATTTGCTATTGAACTCCAGCGATGAAGTGTTATGTGCAGGTCAGCCTACTGTTCACGACACCTTCAAGACCATTTTTTATTTTCATTTCATATACTTCTGAGAAGTCTAGGCAATGTAGAGTTTTCTTGAAGGTCTCTCACTGAATCATAAAAATTTAATGACTTCAGATGGAAGATGAATGATCTCAACTTAATAGAAGTTGACTTACTGACTCTTCCACTGTGGTAGATACAGTTGTCCACCTCAGTATCTGTCCTCTACATTTGCCTTCATAAAAGAACCCTTGCTGGTTAATTGGGTACATGGAGTCTCATGCTTTTTTCAGAATACCTATACGTTCCTTAAAACTGCTGTTTCCACCTTAAATATTTCTTTTTGTTTACTCTGTGTGCTAATCTTGGCAAAGCAATTGTGTTAGGTAAGGTCACGTGGCATATCTCACACAAACACAAACACGTAAACTAAAATAACAGAGGTTTTAATGAAAAAAAGTTTAATAGTTTATTTCTCTCTCATGAAATCCAGAGTTGGACAACTCGGGGCTGATATAACATCTCCATATAGCTATCAGGGACATACACTCCATCAAACTCACACCTATCAGATCCCTAGGCAGACTGTCCTCACAGTCCAATGTGGGGGCTAGAGCTCAGCCATTACTCTCATATTTCAAAAAGTGGGAGAGAAGATGAAGAAGGGGAGGAAAGCCCATTTCAGCCATCTTTAAAGTTTTTTGAGTGATTTCACAAAATATATTTTACTTACAACTATTTTCTAGAACTTTATCCTATATATAAAGGATTTCTATATCCTTTATCATATATATATATATATATATATATAGAGAGAGAGAGAGAGAGAGAGAGAGAGAGAGAGAGAGAGATGATTTAGGAATATCTAGAAGATACAATATTTATTTCAGGTAGCCATGTACCCAATTAACCATCGAGAGTTCTTTTTATGAAGGAAAATGTAGAGGACAGATATTGAGGTAGACACCTGCCTCTACCACAGGGCAAGAGTCAGTAAATAAGGTAAATTTATTCATTTAGAGAAACATTAGTTTCTAATTTTATTATTCTGAGGATAACAGAGAAGTTACCTATAAAGCCCCAAGAAAAAGATTTGTTAAGAAGTGTTGTTAGAGACAAGGACTACTATTAAAAAAAAAAAAAAAGGGCAAAATAAACATCTTTGGCATATCTGAAATTTACAGGATGTTTTTGCAAGTAACATAGACTTAATGGAAAAATCACATGGATTGGTGTTTCTACCCTCCATTAACACTTTACACATGGAATTGTAATAATATTTAGTAATAATTTACTAATACTTGAAATTATAATTGTCTTATATGATATAGATGTATATGTAGCTAAATATAGATACATAGACACAGACATATGGGTACAGAAATAGATATAGATAGATGAGAGAGAGAGAGAGAAGAAGAAGAGAGAGAGAGATGGAGACAGAGACAGACAGAGACAGAGACAAAGACAGTTCTGGAGTCCTAATGTTATCAATAGAAGTTATAGAACCACATATCCTTAATACTGAAAACTGTACTCTCTTGGGTTTCTTTTTATATTCTTGCCATTCTTGAATGATTTATTAAAGCAATAGAATGAAAAAAATACATCATTTTTTTTAATGCCTACAGCAATTGATATTCCTACATGGTCTCCCATCCCAGTACTAATCAGGCCCGACCCTGCTTAGCTTTCGAGATCAGATGGGATCGGGTACATTCAGTATGGCATGGACGTAGACCCATCATTTTTAAAGTAAGCAAGTTAAATTACTAAATTATATACCATAAAATTGCCAATAAGTTTAGAAGAAAAGATTGGTTCTAAAAACTTAAGAACAAGAAAATATTACTTTTCAGTATTTTAATGCAGTAGCCAAAAGAACAAATTATTGAGAAAATAGAATAATCTGAAAAAAAAAATTTCCAACTTTTATTTTTCTCATGTGTGCATTTTACTTTCACCCCTATAGTTTGGAATGATTTTTTTTTCATTGCTTTCATTCATCACACATGAATTATTAAAAATAAATAGGATTATGCAATATTCTCTTTTTAGTAAAAAGATTAGAATGCTTTTCCTTCACTTTTATTTTTCATTACAATAGAAAATGAACTCATTTTAAGTTTATTCTTTTGAAATTGTGGTCATTTTTTCTTGAAAACATCTACAAATTTTAACTCTCATTTGTGGACTTCTTAAAATCTCAGTCCACGTAAAAAATTTCTCCTAATGGAAATATTCTATAATTTTGTTTACATCTTATATGGGCATCAAATATCTCTGTAACCTTTTTTTCCATTTTCTTGAGACTAAGGTTATTAAATTATAGCATAGGATATTTATAAGTCCTTTGTATTATACTGTTTTATAAAGTGCTTTTGTAAATTGGTCATGTCAGAAAAGAAGTATTCTTTTCATATCTACTATTTACCTTATACATTATTTAATAGTAAAACTATGTCGATATATTGTATATTGTATAGCAGTGCCAAGCTTAAAACTGTGTTGTAAATATTATTGTAACAATTGCAACATTATCAGAATCTTTTTTTTACTCATCAAAAACTATTTATGGAATGAAATATATTCTTTCTAAGTGTTATAAACCAGTTTCCTAGTATCATTAGAGCCACTATGAATACATTTAATATTTTGAATAAAAAGTCTCCTTTTGTTACAAACTTTCAATCCATAATTTTATTCAAAATTTTTTCATTAGCAGCAAGTGATCAATACCACCATGGAGCTAATCAATACACACTGATACTTATATTCATCTACAGAGATTTTTGGAGAACAGAAAAGGAAGTCTGTGAGGTGTTTTACCTCCTGACACCAACCAATTCTCATATTAACTAGGTGTCCTACAATCCAATTCAATTCTGACACTAACTGCCCGAAGTTAGTGTCAGACTCCAAAGGTTTAAGGAATCAGTCCCATAAGATTTCTCTCACTCCAGATAAAGGTCATAAGTATCATGTCCTCAAATTAGCTACACTTCCATCCAACTTGGCTACAAAGTCAAGGATGCCCACAACCTCTTCCTTTAGGTTTGATTAATTTCTAGAGCAGTTCTCAAGACTCAAGAAAACACTGTACTTACTAGGTCATCAGTCTATTATAAAGGCTACAACTCAGAAACAGTCAAATGGAAGAGATGCATAGAGCAAGGTATAGGGGCAGGGAACTGGAGCTTCCAGAGCTTCTATAACCAACCTCTTCAGGAGCTCCATCCTCCCAGCATCACAGTGTGTTCACCAACCCAGAAACTCTCTGAATCCCATCATGTAAAGGTTTTTATGGAGCTTTCCTTGGGTAGGCATGATTGATTAAATCATCGGCCATCGGTGATTAGCAATCTCCAATCCCTGCCCCCTTCCCCAGAGGTCAGAAGTGAGGCCGAAAGACTCAACCTTCTAATCATGCTTTGGTCTTTCTGATGACCAAAAAATATGCACACCTTGACATACATTCTTTCCAAAATAAATTTTCTAAATTTTTTTTAAGGTTTTTATGATGCTAGATTTCTCAATTTAGTAGCTCGTCTCTTTCCAATAGTTGACTAAACCAAATTATTTATATGTTTAGCTTGTTTACTGTTTCTCTGAATTAATAATAGTAATAAGGCTATAACTTTTATATTTACCATGTCTTAAATAACTAACTTACAATTGTTAATGGCTATCAAAGGATCAAGGACACCAAAATCATGATTTAATTGAAAAACCTAATTTAACATATTAGTCGCAACCTCACTGCTGGCCTCAAGAGCAAGCACTTTTGTTAGAGCTGCCAAGAAGAAAACAAAATGTGACTAATTTTCTATTTTCCTCTATTTAAAAAAGGATTAATGAATATAAATATATCCCTATTTGATATTAACAGTTTCTATAACACATATTTTGGAAATTATATGCCTGAATAATTGAGCTGTTGATTATTTCTGGATCATAAGCCCTTCAATTTAATCTTATTTAGACCTAAAAATTACAATAAAATGAAGTTTCTGGATCACTTTTAGTTTTCTTATTTCAAATTATTTTCCTTGATAAATCTTTTTTCTTGGAAAAAAAAACTTATTAAACTGCTAGACTCTGCCCTTATGTCTCATATTCTGCTTTTACAATTTACAATTTACTAACAAAGTTAAAATGCATGTAGGCATCTATTGGAATATTATCAATATTATTCTGTTTTTTATGGGGGTGAGAAAGGTCATAGAGAGAAAAATCTCTTCTGAAAAGTACAAATACAGGTTCACAATTCATTGGCTGAAATTCTGAAATCCTCAAAAAGTTTAGGAAAGTGAAAGGTTTTATATAACTCGATTGGCGGTAAGACTGGACTCGAACAAATCTGGGGCTTTATTTAATATCTAAATAATTCACAAATGTTAATATTCCCACCTTTACTGCAGAAATGTAAATGCATTATGTTCAGGATGCTGGTCCTGGGCATATCATATAATATAGAGTGTATGTACTGTTTTCTCTTTCCAAAACCTGAAAATTCCTGATTTATGAGACACGTCTAGACACAGTGGTTTGGGATGAGAGATTATGAACCTGTCCTAGAAAAGTGTAGGATGGATGCTCATATCACACTAAGAACAATAACTTATCTTGCAAGTGAGCCAGGAGCACAGATATTTTATGCCATGAAATTTGGAAGGAGAGTCAGTTAAACACCAAACTGACCTCTGTTTCATTAAGAAAACTGAGTGGAGGGGTGAGGGTTAGCAATTACAGTTGGAACCCAGGCAGTCTGGCTTCCAAAGTCATGCTTTTAAACCACGAAGATTTTTTTTTTTTTTAATTTTTAAAGGTTTATCCTGAAAGCCTCCACCATCACAGTAGAGTGAGACTGAGTCTCTGAGCTGAAAGCATGAGAATTTTGTGAAAGTTCATACTCTTATGGGTAAAACCCCAGGCTCTGGGAAACTTGCAGTCCAGCTCATACTCGCAAGTATGAAATTGGAGGATACTTTTAAAGAGGAAAATGAACAGCCCCAAAGAAAAAACCTATGGGAACTGACCTCAAGTGAATTCACCTGTCCAATGCTGGTCTTGTACACTGAACTTCCAAGCAGATATTTAGTATTGTCTTTTTTAATAGGAAGAGATTCAGGGATCACTAGATATTTAAATATACATATATCAAAAATAAAACAGATAAAAAAAATTAAATAGAAAGGAACCTAGACAAGACAAAGGAAATACAAAGAGTAGAGAAAATCTCAAATAATATATCATTGGAATCTTCAGAGATTAAGGAAGAAAATTACATCCTTGAAAGCAAAACAGGACAGTTTAAAAAGGAGTGTTGCAATAGAGTATAAGATAAAGCTTCTGGAAATTAAAAATATGATAGCTGAAATTTAAAAGTTCAATAAAACTTTGGAAGATGAAGTCAGTGAAATTCCCCAGAAAGCAGTTCAAGTAAACAGAGATGAGAAAAGTTAAAGAATTTATCCAGAAAGTTCAAAGGCTTATTTCAGAATAAGCTTTTAGAAAGAGAAACAGAAAATGGTGGAAAGGAAATTATCAATTTATGGAATGGTTTCAAGAACAGAAGAACGTGAGTCTCACACATGAAATATCCCAAGGACCTGGCAAAATAATTTTTTTTTAATCCAAGTACATTACAGAATTTCAGAAGACTAAGAGTAAAAAAGAAAATACTAACTTCAGAAAGAAAAAAAAGAAAACAGCATCACACAAAGGAAAGTAATTAGAGTGATATATGATTCCTCTACAGCAATACCAAATTCTAGAAGACAATTAACAATGCCTTCATGTTTCTGAGAAATAACATCTTAGAATCCATACCCAGCCAAATGTGGATAGCATTAAGTCATTTTCAGGCATGCGAGGACTCTGAAACATTTACTTGCCTTGAACCTTTCTTTAAGAAGTCATTCGTGGATGTGCTTCAACAAACAGGGCAGTTCACCAAGAAAGAGAAAGAATAGGTTGCAGAAACTAGACACCCACAGACCACTAAACAGGTCTAGAAACAGTTCCAGATTCAAAAAGAACCACTGGAGTTGGCAGGCTATAAGGGAAATCACCATGGAGACAAAACAGAATTGATAACGTGATTGTTACTGTGTTTAAGTGTTTAAAAATAACTGGTAATTTTTTGAAAGATTTCTAAGAATTAGGGAGGGGATGAGAAGCTATAGGTACATGAGAAAATAGGAACTCGTGGAAATGCCTTTAAAAATAACTATAAGATGATCATGATATGTTGCTTGCTCAGCAGTATGTAATGGCACGGTAATATAAATACTAATGACTGATTTAATGAAGGATAAAATTTGTCTGAGGGATCTACATTCCTAAAAACTGTAAGATGAGCCAATTACAATATGTAAAATTAAAAATTTTTAAATAAAGAAATGTAATAATATTATTGAGAAATAGGAAGAACGGTACTAAAAATGTCCAAAAGAGTTGAAAATGGTTGCTTCTGGGGAGTACACAAGTTAAAATTTTATTTTCCCATTCTACAAGATAATCGCTATCTATACATTCCAAAATTTGGTGTATACAAATACAATTTACCTCACTGCAATTATCTGTTAATACTGGTGCTATTGTGTTAATGCATGCCTTTTCATTTGTAGTATTATTAAGTTAACCATGTATCATGAACATCTCAATCCTTGTGGACCTCTTCACCCTTTTCAATCATTGTATAGGATTCATTCTCTGATGTATCATATTTTCTTCTATTTGTTAATCCTCTTTTTATGGAATTAGGGTGTTTCTGATATTTTTTCCTTAGCAGCAATATTTTGATGAACATCCTTGGTCATTATTTGTGCCCACATATGCTGTATTTCTTTAGGAAGCATGGCTAGAAATGATACTGCCTGTTGAAATTTATATTTTGATGAACATTTCCCTATAACTTTTCAAAATGGTGGACAAATGTAGTCTCCTACAAATTATATTATCTACACATAATGACGATTTGACTCTTTCATGCAGTAGTTTTTTTTTTTCTTTCTATGATTTTGTTGCATGAGGAAAACCGTTCTGAAGAAAAACATTGACGTTGATAAAATAAAGCTTTTACTTATATTGTTCCTGAATTTAATGGGAATACTGTTTGTCATAACTGTTCTCTGTATAATTAAAAAAAGGTTTGGTTTTCTTTGTTTTGTTAAGAAAAAAATTCTAGCTCCACCTGACAAAGCATTTTAATCAGGATACATGTTAAATTTTGTTTAATATTTTGGTATTTATCAAACTGTATTCATTAAACACATATACTCCACAGAAAATAGGTAAATTATTTGCTGTTTAAGTACACTGCAGAATAGTTTTTTAATTAAAATTTTAGAGAGCATATCTGGAGAATTGTGTTTTGTATAAATACATGAATTTTTAAAACCAGAATCTGAATGATGAGTTTACTTTTCTGGAGGAGGATTCCCTAAAGGTTTATAACTTTTTCTTATCCATTGAAATACAGAATACTATTTACTTAACCAATTCAGAGACTTATCTCTTTTTTTTTAACATTATCCTTAAGAATATTTGTAAAGAAGCACTTGTCGTGTAGTCACTGAGCTGTATTTGAAAGGCTGAAAAATCCTTATGAGACTTTTGTTTTCCCTTTTTAGGGGCACGGCAATTGCTGGCATCGTGTTTGGAATCGTATTTATCATGGGGGTCATAGCTGGAATCGCCATATGCGTCTGCATGTGCATGAAAAACAACCGTGGGACCCGGGTGGGAGTCATCAGGACCTCCCGCATCAACGCCATCTCCTCCTATCCTGGTAAGCTGAATCGCTCACTCCTTCTCAAGGGAAAGTCGGATTTGTTAGTCATTCTCGATTCCTTGGAGAGAGGAAACACTAACGCTCTCACTGGAATAATCTCCAAGTATGTGGTGTATTCCTGAGTCCATGTTGACTGAAACTCCTGCTGTCAATAGATATTACTTAGCTCCAAATAATAAAATCTACCTCATACTTGAAGATATTCATATTTTCAATGGATATCTCATTGACTACAATTGCCCATCAGCCAGAATCAAGAGAAATAGACAATTCACACCCATTGTGTCTATCTGCCAGTGAGTTCTGATAAATAATTATAAAGTATAAGGTACATGTCTGAATAAACTGACTTCTGATTCAATAGGTATGTATGTTTTGAGAAAAAGCAGTGAAGAAAGTTTTTATGTATCTTCTTTATGCAAAGAACCAGTTTTAACATATTAAAATTCTCAACAAAGAGTGAAGGTAATATATTAATAATTTGACAAGTATTTGTTGAGAATCTGCTAGAAGTTCCATATGTAAATATCTTGAACATATATGACTCTATAAACAAAATACTGTGTTTTGCATAAGATGATTTCAATAGTGCTTTCTAAGTCAATCTGTATATGTACAGTCTGACATATAAAAAAGAGTCAAGTTCTAAATTTAACACATCCTTAGAAAGATAATTTCCTATTCACTCTCATGACCTCTCTCAATTCCTATAGAAAAGGAAGAGGGTATCTTCTATACACCATCTGCCTTTCGTATCAATTCCCTAATCCTTCCTCTCTTAACATTTTCACTATCATCTTTAACTCGAGGGAGCAAATTTCAGAAAAATGAAAATAACCATCATCCTGTTCCCCTTTTGTCTGCCACTCTTCCTCTTCTCCAGTATCTTCATGTTGGAGTATCTCAAGGCTTAGTCTTTTCTTCTATCCAGTATCTACACTTACTTTATTGGTTATATCATTTGGCCTCATGGTACTAAGTACTATTTATATGCTAATGCCCCCACAAAGTTATATATCTCCATTATAAACCTTTCCTGAATTACAGATTTATTTGATTCCTCCGCCTATTATACATCTCCACTTAAATGCCTAATAGATGCCTTAAATTTCACATGTCTAAAGCAGTATTTCTGACCATTCCCCCAAATCCTCTTTTACTCATAGCCTTTGCCATTTCAGCTGATGGCATCTCTAGCCTTCCATTTTTCAAGCCAAAAATCTTGGAGCCATCCTTGACTCTTTTCTTTCCTTCAGCTCCATCTTCAAAATATATACAGTGTCTGACTACTTCTCACAGTACCTACTGTTCCTTTCCTGGTGTGAGCCATCATCAGCTGTCACCTCCATTGGTATAATAATATCCTAACTGCTCTCCCGGCATCTCCCGCAAATCCCAAGGTCAATTCTCAACACAGTAGCCAGAGTGAACTTTTTAAAACAATGGTCAAATTATATCATTCATTTGCTCAAAATCTTCCCATTTCCCCCAGAGGAAGAGTCAAAGCCAGTGGGCCCTCATCTTACCCAAAGTAAAAGGCAAACTCTACCAGGGTCTGCAAGGCGATGCATGATTTGCCTCCTCTTTTTATTTCTCTGAACTCATTTCCTCTACTCTCCTTCTTGCCACTCTGGCTCTGGTCACACGTTTTCCCTTGCTGCTCTGTGAACACACAGGGCACACACCCATCTTAAGGCTTGCCCAGAAAACTAACTCCATCACTTAATCCGAGTCTTTGATCAAAGGTCACCTCCTGAATGAGGCCTGTCCTGACTACCCTATTTAAGATTGTAATGTGTCCCTTCCCACAGTACCCTAATCCTCCTTACTCTACTTTTTTTTTCCAGAGTGTTTTTAATCTTCTGACCTACCACATAGTTTACCTAATCATTACATTTATTGTTTAGATCATCCCCTTTTTCTGGAAAACCAGTTCCGTTTGTCTAAGTTGTTCACCACTCAATACCAAGTATGTAAGACTAGGACTGGCGCATAATGGACCCTCGGCAGACATGGCAGAAGAAATGTAGAAACACAACCTGTCACAAGATCTGATTTAGTTATACATCAATACCTAGAGAATTTGCCTCAATTTCCACCCCTGAGTATGTAGCTTTTACTCACTACAAAAGGAATTCACGATTTTGATCTCAACGTACAGAGACTATTGTTGGAGTGAGTATGGGATATAAAAAAAAAAAAAAACATAAGGGGAATTACTTTTTATTCTTCACATCTCCCCATTTTTACCTGCTCAGTCAGTAACCCAAGAGAAAAACAAAGGAGAGTTGGACAGAGACATTACTTGGAGGGAAGGCAAAGAAAAGAGCTCTGCAGATAGCATTCCAGATAGACTTTTTGGCTGACCAAGAATAGTTTAGTTAAAATTAATTTTTAAAACATTTAAAATTTTTTTATAAAATTAAAATAGAAGGTAAAATAATATTTTAATGTGAAGTCTTGTGTTTCCTTGGGTTTGAGGTTTCTATTTTCTGCATGGAAACATGTTTTGAAAACTTTATAGAAGCACCATTTATATTGGCAGATCATAGAAGCATGTTGCATTTTTTGTAAATGCATTGTTCTGAGAACCAAATGATGCAAGAAACATAATAAACCTTATGGTAGAAGCATTTTTACTGCAAAAAGAGTAGGTCTTCAAAACATAATGTGCTTGATTACTTCTCATTTCCTTCTCAAAGACACTAATTAAGCTTTTACTTAAAGGATAGGGAAACAACATAGAGAAGTATCACATTCTTTTCAAAATCTTTCATGTGTAGAATTATAAAATGTTTTCCCCACATTAATTAATTAACCCTGTGATAATTGAGATAACAACCCAAGTTATTGTACAGTCCTACAGACTAGAGGCTACATAAGTGAGTAGAAAATAATTTAGCCAAGGTTATTTTATCCCTTGGTGAAAGTGCTCAGTGGAGAACCCTACAGTGAATATAATTAGTCTGCCAAGAAAAGGTAGTCTGTCACTCCTGACTCTTTGCTGGACAGTGACTTTCCAAAATAGTTTTTCATTCCTGCCATGTTGGGTAGAATGAATGAAGTTCTGTTTAATTACAATTATTTTTAAAACCATCGGTGTGATCAGTATGAACATAAGAATTATTTGCTAAGTCTTACAATTCTACTACTTTCTAGAACTTTAATGTAAACAAAGAAAATTGATCACGTCAACCCCTTTTAAAAAATAAGTTTGGATGATACACACCTGAAAGAATATAATATAGAAGGACAATAATGAAAGGCTTTGCCAAGATATAAAAATCAAATGCCAACAAAAGGAAAACAAGGGATTTCAATGCTATCAAAAAATTGAGATTTGCAATACATTACTATTACTATTACATCAATAAATACTGATGATTTATTGATGATAGATGATAGATAGATAGACAGATAGATAGATTAGATACATAGATACAAAGATAGATGATTAGATACATACATACATACATACATTGATACATAGATATATAGATACATAGATGATAGATAGACAGACATATAAATAGATATATATGTACATACATACGTACATACATACATACATACATACATACATGTAAACAATGGAGAAAGGCGGGGAGGCTCTTGCTAACAGAAAAATCTCAAAAGATACATGTAGAAAGGAGCTATGAAGTTAGAATATTCGTCATTTTAAAACCATCATAAGAAAGGTTTAAGACAAGAATCATCAATCTACACTATCTCTAGGGGGAAAGATTGCTGAGGAGCAGGATATTTGCATGCTCTTAAAGTATCTACTCCCAGATTTCTTATTAATTGTAAAAGTGGAGAAACCAGATATCATCTCCACCAGGAAGTAAAAATTAATATCATCAAAGAGAGACAAATGGCCATCTTGCCTCTTTGGTTGTTCCTCTGAGGATGACACAGCTTCATCTATGTGGTATTTCAGCTGGAAATTCACAATCTGAATCTTACTGTGAAAAATATCTGTCAAACCCAAGTTGACAAATATTCTACAATAACCGGCTTGTAGTTTTTAATATATTTTGGAAATATTTCATTAAGAAATGAACACTACATTTACATCATTGAATTAACAAATGAGGGCAACCTTATTAGTATATGTACTGAATATGAGGAGATTTCCATGTACTAATCAGAGGAGTGATGTGAGGATGGACTCTTCTGATTGTGCCTATTTCCTTAGTGAAATAAGAAGCAAATCTGGTGCTGAAAGTGGGCTGAGGAAGTGTTTGCAGTTAAGGAGAAAGAAAAAAGATCAAACAGTAATCTCAGGGAACAGAGGGATGGCAAAATGCCTAAAGAAATGCATAATCTCCAAGCATTGCGGAGGGCCTCCACACTTAAGACTATGGTCACCTAAAGTGAGATCAGTCAGCATGATTGTGCGTTTTTATCTGGCTACATTAAGCTCTTAGATACAGATCCGGGGTGGCCAAAATGTTAGATTTCATCGGGATTGGAGTATCATCAGGCAATGGGGAAAGAAAAACATAAGAAAGTTGATGATAGATGCACATAAATAATTTTAGTTATGCACCATAAATCCAAGCTGAATAAATAAGAACATGAAGGCAGAAAAGAGATGACATCGGTTTAATTTTTTTTTTTTTTTGTAATGCCATCAGTAAATTGGAAATCCAGATGAGGTCCAAGATGTTTCAGAATGTGTATTCTAGAAAGATAAAGAATGGTGGTCAGATTTTGTAAAATGGTACTATAATTGGTTACAACAAGGTGAGAAAAAGATTTGTGAAGGCAAGAGACTGAAAGGCAGGGTTACATGTGTTTTAAAAATGGTTGAAGGTAATTTAGGTGATAGAAACTTTTAACACTCCATGAAGTAGACAGTCTTCATGCGGAGAACTGTAAAACAGGCAGAAGGCAGGAAACTTTCATAGGATAAAGAATGAAGAACGACAAAGAGAAAAATGGAAAATATATGATTGGCTAGGGCCACACAGTCAACCTTGTTGGGGTGAGAAGGAACTAGTAAGTAAGTATGGAACCCAGAGTTGGCTTGGCGTTTCGGGATTAGCTGACTGGAGATGTATACTGAGTTTCTGGTCAAGCAGAGGATTACAGGGACGTGAATCTTATCTAAGTTCCACTTCGCTCGATGTGGCACACTGGGCAGGAGCGGCTCCATCTTAGAGCAGCTCCGTCTTGGAGCTAGAAATTTATTTCAACACATGAATGTTGACATCAGCAAGAATAATAATAGAATTTGTGATGTAAAGAAGGATCATGTGCCTGATGCTAAATCTTCAGTGCATGAGAGTTTGGGGCAGAGAGGAACACGAATATTCATAACAAGCAGTAAAAGGTAGTATGATCTCATGGCATGTGCTACAAAAGAGCTCGGGTTTTTTAAAGAGGGAAAATAGACAGTGGTTTGAAAATCAGATTTAATATAAAATAGAAAGGTGAAATGAATGTTCATTTTCACTCTCAGAGATAACTATTTCATGCATTCTTCTCTCTTCTCAAAATTCAAAATACCACTCAGCTCTTTTCACTCTCAGCTGATGATTTCTCAACAGATCTCCCTTCACTGAGGAAACAGATACGATCAGAAGAAAACGTCCTCATATTCTGAGCTAGAGTAACAAGTAAAGAGATGAAAAGAGGGTGAGGATACAAAAGACTTTTCTGATGACACACTTTGTGTGCTGAGCACAGAGAAAGGGGCTGGGAAAATCTGGATAATTAATAAGATTAGATATGTAAAGGCTTTCATAGTTAAAGATCTACTAGGTAGGCTGTTCCAGGAGCTTGTTCTTCTCATGGGGACAGAGGGATATAAAATGTGACTAGACCTGTCTTGAAGTTTTCTAAGGGGAAGAGAAATGATAGCTTCTAATGATATCATCCTTTCTGGAATTGTAGCTTAGGCCAGTGCAGAGGAGCACGGGTAGGGCTATGTTTGTATGGTGGGGTGGAGGCTGCGGAGCTCTTGTCAGGAGCTCTGTGAGTTCTGAGTGTGGTTCTAGTGAATGGTGAGTCGTGGGGTTTAGGGGAAGGAGGAGGAGAAGGTTTTCTCCCAGCAATAATATTAATGTTGCTATTACTAATAAGTCATGAGTGATAGAGGTGTTAGCCAATGCTAAAGTGTATTAAAAGATAAACTAAAGCATATTAAAATTTTTAATAGTTTGAGCAAAAATTGATTAGAATCAGACAGCACCAAACAGGGATTGGTTAGGTGCACCCCGCCTTACATAGAGAAAGCATGCGAGCAAAGAAAGGAAATTTATTTGATTGGCTAGAGCTTAATGCTTAGTTGGCTACTTGTGATTGATTGTCTTTAGCACTTTGATTTGTAACTCTGAGGCATTTACAAACTTAGATTTTGGTTGAGTCACCTCAGTCTAGAGGTCTCCTTGCTTAATTAACAAGTGGTAATCATATTGCAATGTATAAATTTGTCAAATTAACACATCATATACTTTAAATTTATACAATGTTATATGTCAATAAAATACAAATTTAAAAAAAAGTTAAAAAATGTCATGAGATTTCCCTGTCCTACCAAATATTAGACCATTTAAAAATCAATAATAATTAAAATGAGGTGTTTCTGGTACAAAAATATATGCCCTTATTTATTGGAAGAAAGCAAGTAGATTAAAATTTTGCAAACTCTAAAGGAGAGATAGCAAAACTGTAAAAAGTGAGGATTAAGAATCCATGTTTAGATAATGTGGCTCAACCAAAAGTTAGAACTTAAAAAAAAATAAACTTTTCTGCAAGAATATACCAAGTAAAACAGCAGAAATAAGGAAACATTAAATATACAGACTTAAATGGAAAAACTGAGAAATAGATTGGTTATATATCAAATATCTGAAAGAGAAGACACATTTTTAAGCTTGGAAACAAGCTAGAAGAAATAAAAAAGATAAAGAGCCATATTTTTGTTAGATACAAGTTTTAAACTTCAATATGTCAATAAGGTAAAAACAATTAACCATTTTGACAAAGAAATATTTTTAGAAAGAGATACATACACATTATATAATATTGTAATGTGTTTATATCTTGTTATCTTAATTATATCTTAATGCTAATTAAGATCTCAGTTTATAAATTATCAATCAAAAACAAAAAATAAATCACCCAATATGAATTACAAATAGTAAACAAGATGTAGAACATCAAACTTAGCTACTATGTAAAAAAAAAGAGCTATATTTTTTTCACTATTAAATAATCAAAATAGTTAGTGATAGCCAGTAAGTTGAGTCCTGGAATTTTATTCTAAAGAACTAATTCAAAATAATGAAAAGTCTATGTGTAGAAGGATATTCACCACTTCATTATTTATAATAGTAAAAAAACTGTTACTCTCAAAACAAGTGAATGGCCAGGCAAATAATATGCAGCTATTAACAATAAAGTTTATGAAGAACATATAGCAGAATGAAAAAGATTATGTTATAATAAAAAGTAAAAAATACCTATACCATTTTACATAACTACAAGGATATAAAAAACAAATAATGGGGAAAATATATAAAAATAATTGTTAAATTGTGGTGGCAAAATTATGGAAGATTATCCTGTGCTTCCAAATTTTCTAAAATAATGTTGTATAGTTTTGATAACATTTAAATAATGTTGTATAGATTTGCTTTAGAAATGTTGGCCTGAGTGAAAAACATTAAAAGTCTTCTATAAATTCTATAGCATCCTTAAATTTTGTAATATCATAGACAACTAATGACATTAAAGATAAATGGCATGTTTGCTCTACTTAAATCAGAAAATTGGAATATTGCTTACAAAAGAATTTCAAAGACACCGTATCTCCAGCTGCATCCATACATCTTTTAGAGATGATTTAGCCTTGAAGAACAAAACCACCTTAGAGTTAACCTAGAATTCTAAAAATTCATACCTTGAAAAGTTTACTTCCTAGTGAAACCTTATTATCTGCCACAAAGAAAGACAGCACGGTCCACAATTATACAAGTATTATTTCAAAATGTCTTCCAGTAGCTGGCACTATAAAGATGTGCCATGTTTATTTCATGATGGATAGTCCTTAAAATATTGCTCTTCAGCCTTAGATTATCCACTTTATCAAAATTCAAAGGCTATATGAATGAAAGAACACTGTTTCATATCTTCGGTTTTCATGTTCACCGTGCAGCTGTATAAACCATGGGGAATCTCACTGAAATGTCCTCCAGTAGTTTTTATGCAGATGGCAAAACATAAACGCTTCGTTACGGAGGCATAAACACGCACTGCGGCTTCATGACAGAGAATGATGCAGCGTCAATCTGTAGAATCATTCCCCTCCTCGTGTGGGAAGCGGGGAAAAGCTTCAGTTTAAAAACAACTTAGAACCACATGCTCATAAGAAACACTTCAATTGGTACCAGCTGTAACTTCTCATTTTGCATGGAGGCTGCATTTCTTGGCCTGGACAAAGTTTATTTTAAATCTCTTTGTCTCAGTGCTCCTAGATCTAACGAAGCAAAGGAGTGGGCATAATGCAAAGGGAATATGTGTTTAGACTCCACAGGAGTTACTCCATTTTGTTGCACAAAACAAAGCTTGGAATAGCCCTGCCTCCAGAGGTCTAAATTAGCCATAGAGAAGCTGTTCCCATCATTGCTGCTTTCTCTACAGAGCTATTTCCTCTGTCATAAGCCCTCAGCCTGCTCCACCCACTAGAGACTTGCAAAGCCTTTGCTCACCAGAGAAGTCCTTGGAGGATACCCCACCAAGTTCTGTGTCTCCATCTTCCTCTTCTCTCAGTTGACTCAATTCTGCTTTCTCAAATCCCTGAGTATAGGCAGGTCAGTAAATGGTTCAAAGCTTCTGGTAATGATAGCCAAGTAAAGCGTTCCAGAAGAAACACAGTTTGTGTTTGCATGTAGGGTGAGGTCCAGGGTTTGTACATGCATATTGGTCAGAACACTATCACAGTGTTATTCGTAAAAGCACAGTTTGGAAGACATCTTAGAAATAAGTTTGTTGAAATGTTGCTTATTCTTTCCTACCATTCTAATATTAAAAGCCTGGCTTTTTTTTTTTTTGGAATTATTATGACATTAGTCTTGTGATTTAGGCTACATTTAGACATTCAGTAGCCAGTGATTTAGTAAGTAATTAAGGCATGTCAATTCCAGCTGGAATCATGATCTTGATGATGATTCAACTACTGGCAAGTCATCAGAGGGCTTGTGGAGGGTTTGCTGAGATGCTGAAGAATGATTTGGTGTTTAAAAACATGGAGTATTCAAGGGTTACTACCTCTCTTCCAATCCTAGAGATGGGCTTGAGATCACTACAAAATAGATATCCATACGTAGTCATAATAAAGTCTATTGATTTAAGAACACACCAACATATATTACAGTAAAAAATATTAAGAAAGATTTTCAAATAGAATTTAGAAAACAAAATTCCTCATCCCCATTCGCAGACCTGTTTGTCCTCCACCTCACTCCTCCTCATTCCTGTAACGGCTTCATGCCCTTCTAAGCTACGGGAGCCCAGTACTGGGTACCCAATACCTTCGCACCTTATTTCACTCTCCATCCCTTTCTCCACCTACCCAGTCATCACCTAAGCATTCAGCTGCCTAAGGGCTCTTACGATTCCCACGCCCCGTTGCATGAGTCCTTTATAATCCTTCACATATGCTTTTATATCATATTGCCTTTTCTTTGCTTGCCCTCAATCCAATACCACAAAGAGCCATCTTCCCAAAGCATATTCACTAGTATATTCAAAACGTCTATGATAATTGCACATCACACACTCGTGTGATAGTCAAAGCTCCCCATGGTGGTGATACAGATTCCTCAAAGTCTTTCTCATTTCTCTCCTCCATGTATTTTTTGCTTTGAACAAAAATGTTCTCCTGCTGTTATGCTTTTGCTCAAACTGGAACGTTCTCCTAGCCTCTTTTCTCTCTGCATCTTCAACATATGTCCAAAAAAATTACCTTAAGACACCAATTATAAGTACTTTGGTCAATGGGACCACTTTTTATAGCCCTTGCCCTTTTATGTATGTGTGCCTTCAGCTTGACAAAACTAAGATTTTTGCGGGCAAAAAATTATGTCTCCTCCCAAAGTATTCAGTGGCTTAAACAGGGTAGACACTCAAATATTTGCCAAGTACCTGATAGCCTTTTCATTTTCTTTTTTAGTGGCACCACCCCCTTATGGCTATGACCACGAGATGCAACACTGTGCAGAATTGCCTCCTCCCTACTCTCCAACTCCACAGGCTTCAGCACAGCGTTCTCCACCTCCTCCTTATCCTGGAAATTCAAGGAAACAATCCTTCTCCCAGAACAGACTATGTGCCAATCTAAGGTCTTGCCCGGAATAAAATGCCTACTCAGAAACAGACAGAAAAGGATTGCTCTAAGAAATATTCCTTTTGAGTCACACAACACATGAAGTGGAATGTCCAGGCAAAGAAAGACAGGGTTTTTATCCTTCTCAGAGCTGATCCCATCTGGAGTGTTATGTTTGGTTTGATGGGACCACATTTGAAAAGATCTACTGATCAACATAAGCACATTCAGAGAAGAGTAATGAGACAGACAAAATATCTGAAAATCATGTTGCTTAAGGAAATTGCAATACTGATCCTGAAAAAGAGACGATTTATATAAGACAGGAAAATAGCCTGGACTACACAAAGAAACCACTGAATTCTATATTCCATGCCACTTTAAAAAGTCAGACCCAGAATTGTTCATTCCTTCATTCATCAATAAATGCAGATCAAGTGCATGAGAATCTACTCTGTGCCTTATACTGTTTGAAGCACTGGATGGAAGCTACAGGACCTTTGGTTTCAGAATAAGAACAAGTAACTTTGATTTCTGTATAAAAAAGAGCAATTGGAGCTTTTGTGAAAAGCCCTGTTACCAAGACTTCAAACAGAACCTGGCTGGCTATCTGGTAGAGATATGCTTAAAGCAAATAGCAGAAGTTCTATTGGGCCCTCAAAAGTTCTGCTCATATTTTAGGTAGGTGCAAGGTAAATTGCTATGCCCCCAAGAATGAATATAACTAGAACAGTTGAATCTTATCTATTTAATTTGAGAGTTAAAACAGGATCAAAGGGATTCAATAGCTGCTTGAAGCCAAGAACTCTTCAATGCTAGCTTTCTTTCACCTAAAAATCATCCGACTTTAATTAGAGTGTTATGACAAAGATTCCAGCTGTGAAAAAAAAAACTATCATTCCACAAGCAATAAATTCTTCACTTCTGATTAAAAGATTAGAAGCCAAATATTCCCACGGGATTTTACATCAGGAAGTAAAACTCAGCACTTGATTATGAATAAACACAAGTTTTCAAAAGAAGCAGAAAAATGACTTTTGGATTCTGTTCTGTGGAATTCCATTCATAGGTAGCTTAGGCAAATTTTGTTTCTCTTTTGTGATATTTTGATAATCTATTCCCTTTAAAAAGTTACATAATTAATATAAATGTTAAGATATTGACATCTAATTGTTGCCTTTTGCCAAAATCCAAATGTTATGAAGTGCCTACCTTTAGCTGAAAAAGTTGTTAATAAAAAATTCTAATGTGCCATAATTTGCTGCAAGTGACATTAACATTTATATTTTTATGTTGGTCCTTTAATATAGTTAAAAATGAGAAAATTTGGAGAATAAATGATTAAATTTTTGTATTTCTTTGCAATTAAATCTAAAATGTTTAATCCAACATCATTATCATAATTCAGTGAAATCCCAAAACAATGCTAAGAATTTTGCTGAATAAAACAATCAAAAGCAATATCTTAAGGTATAAATTATTGTTCCCATACTTAAGAAATTATTAGTAGCTAATATAAGTAGAATATTTTACTTTCAAATAAGATCAAATACATTGATCTGACTGAAATATGGTTTACCTGCCAGTGAGATCTAAAAGCTAGGTTTGTTTTAAATGACTTGCTTGATTTTTAGGCACTGATGATTTTCCTATTTATGAAGATGCAATGCATTCAAGAGTTCTAGCCTATTCTAATGACTGAGATTTTAGCACAATTTTAACAGTACATATGTTTTAATTTATCTCTCCTTTGCAAGTGTGATCAGACCCAATTACACAGCAGCTATGAAACTCAAAGTGCCAGAGTCTCTGTGACTTTCAGAATGTTGGTAGCAAATGTATCACATATTTCTTAAGAAAAATGTAGAGGAAAGACCAGTGGAAATTGAATTCTCATCATCTTCACTGTCAATAAACATTTATTGTGTACCTCCTATGTTCTGCAAACATTACCCACAAAGGAGCCATTTCAATTCACACCATCTCTCTATTCTGAGTTGTTTTATGGCCTCCCATAAGGTATATCACAAACCCGTAGACCTACAATAGATGAGTATTTTTATTATCTATATTTACAGTCACAATAGCATAAATGTACATCATCAATATAGCCTTTTGGAACTCACTGATGATTTTCATAGATGATACATCTTGGGAGAAAATAGTATGTGATGTGAAAGCTTTGAATTATGGTTATTTAAAAACTAATGTATTTGCTGGGGCCAAAATGTTTGCAGTAAGCAATAAAATGAAACAACCCATTATAACAAGGGTTATATTTTAATTGTCTTGTGTTTATTTTGTTTCACACCCCATTCCTTCTGATTTAGCCTCTTTCTTCTGTAAAGGAAACAAAGGACTAGTGCCAGACAGACTTATTCTGTTGTTTTTGTTGTTGTTATTTATTTGTTTGCTTTTTAATCCTGTGTCCTACCTGTACATTTTAAAACAGGCCCCTTCATCTCTCCAAAAATTCAACTTTCTGCTCTGGAAAATGTAAATCATATAACGGGTTTCATCAGGTTTTGTGAAAATTGAGTGAATACATGCAAAATTCTAAGTATGGTGCATGGCAATTAGAAAATGTTAATATTAGCCAAAAAAAATTTTTAACGAAAGAATAGGGATGATAGCCTCTGGGACTGTGCTATCTGACACATTAGCCACCAGGTACATATGGTTATTTAAATTTAAATGAATTAAAATTAAACTAAATGAAAAAAATCAGTTTCTCAGTCTCACTCGCCACATAGCAAATGCTACATAGCCTCATATGGCTAGTGGCTACTTTATTGGGCCGTGCTGCTATAGAACAATCCTCCATGCAAAATGCAATGAGGTAACAGGATGGAGTTGAAGAAGAAGCCACTGTAGTCATCTTGTCCAGGAGAAACTGTGGACTTTGTCACTTAATGGTGATGTCTACCAAAACTATTTGTGACAAGGCCACTGCTGTGGAAGGAAGCCTGTGACCTGCAAGACGACCATGAGCAATGAGAAGCCCACTCAGGCCCTCTCTCCTTAGGGCCAGGGGTAGGGAAGATATTACAAGACCTGAAGGGCTGAATCTAAATGAGAGACCTTGGACCTGGTCCAGGAGTTGGTAAGACAGGAGGAGCACAGCTTGTTGCCAGACTAATCAGTTCTTCAGCTGCCCCGCTCAGCTCCATCACAGGAGTACCCAGGGCCACCCACATCTTCCTGAGGTGTAGCAATGAGGTGTACACTTCTATTATTTCATAATCTTGTTCTCGCCACCAAATGAAAGCAGCACCCACCACTCATCCACACTATTCCCAACTCGTCCTTATTTAGCCAAACCCATTCTGTCAGTTTGGGGCTGCAGCTGAGGTAGGATTAGGCACACGTCACACAATACGAGCCCATTAAATAATGGAGCTCTAGGTGCTATTGGTTTATTTTTAACTTAATTAGAACAACCTAACACCAGAATGTCAGAGTTACATGATCATCTTCCTAACCACCAGGGAGGCTGCTAAGGATTGCCAGCTCCCCAGTCAGAACCTGGTTGAAATATGCAATTTAAATTTTCTAATTATAAGCCCAAAATGCAAGGGATATCACTGAAGTGTGTAAGTTCAGTGTTCTTTTGGTACAAGCCCACTGTGTGGGATGGTTCAGTTCAAACTGTGTCAGGACTTCCAGAAAGGAAAAGTGACATAACTAGCTTTAAAAAGATTTTACAGGTGATTCTGATTGTCACCCTAGTCCCAACACTGCCCTTGCTTCTTATGACTCATTAATCCAAAGGAAAGAAATAAGGCTTCGGAGTAAGAGAGACTTGGATTTCTCTCTCATCTCTGCCGTCTTCTAGCTATGTGTTCTGAGCCAAGTAACTGGGTTTCCATAATCTCAGTTTATCCAAACCATGCGAACAACACCACCTTTGCCAGGTTGTTGCAATGATCATAAACAGTGTACTTAGAACATCTGTCATAAAGATTCTATCTGGGTCGGTGATTCAGATACAAATATACATATATACCTATTCTCTTTCCAAACTTTATGTCCCCATTTCCAAGCCTTACCACTTCCATAAGCAGGTGTAATAATTATCAATTACCTGAAAATTTAGTGGCTTGAGACAACATTTATTATCTCAGTTACTATAGTCCTAGAATCTGGGCATGGCTTAGCTGTCTTCTGGCTCAGGCACTCTCACTGGCGGCAGTCATCTCAATATATAACTGAGGAAAAATCTGCCTCCTGGCTCACGCATAAATGGTCATTGATAGGATTCTGTTCCATGCAGGCTTGTAGACCAGAGACCACCCTCAGTTCCTTAACCTATGGGCCTCCCCGTGGGGCAACTCAAAATGCATCATCTTGCTTCCCCAGAGCGAGCAAGCAAGCAAGCACAGCCACAGAGCGAGAGAGCGGGCCAGCAAAACATTGCAAGGAGGAGTCACAGACTTTTAAAACCTAACCTTAGCAGTGACATCCCACCACTTTTGCCATGTTCTCTTCCTTAGAATCAGGTCACTAAGCCCAGTTTGCATAAAAGAGGAGAGGATTCCATGAGGGCACAAACCCAGAGGCAGGTGAGAGCCTCAGGAGCCATCTTAGCGGCTGGTGACCTTTGCGGGGACATTTCGTCTCATTTTCCTGAAGTCTATGATTTGGAGTCAGACAGACTCCCCTCCAACAGGAATGTACCACCTCAACAGCAGAGAGAATCAGAGGGCCATGCTGGGCTGTGTTCAAATTGCTTTTAGTGAACTGACGGGGGTGGAATGGAGCCAGCAGCATTCACAGGACCACGCTAACCGGGTGAGTGAGACATTCCTAAGGAATACTGAAAGTGATGCACAACGCACAACGTTTGTGCTTCTCATGAACTTCATTTACTAGCTGCACTAAAGTACATCTCGTTTTGGCAGGGAGCAAAGTATACCACATACCACATACCTCATGGTCAAGTCTTAACCTGGTCTCCGTTCGTGCCAAGATATTTAATCTTCATCAAGAAAAGAATTCCAAAGCAAGTTTCCAGATGAGTGTTCAGTGGATCAAGTTGCTGCCTCACCTAATCCTGAATACCTTCACTAATGATGGAAAACGAACCCACGGACATGCTTGGAACTGCAGTAACGTGCTGGGAATGTTCGCCTTCTCTGGATACATTAAGGAATAACTGGTTTTTTAAAAATTATTCACAGTTAGGCTCTGAGTCCCATTTCCGCTCTGCTTTCCCTCTTCTAACCCAGTCACGAGCCATGTTTGATTATGTGCCCCCCGCCATGTCTTAGTATGAAGAGAAGGCAGGGATCATTTTCTGAATTGCATCTGGTCATGGGTGATAAGTGAATAAGAGAGCTAAGATGGGTAATTTAATTTTTCCTGACCAAAATCCAAAGAGAATCAAGTGATCTGATTTTCCCATTTTTGTACCTTATTGTAAGATAATACACATCTTGTATATTATCTTTTTTCTCTAAGAAGAACGTCGAAGCAGTTTAGAAGAATTAAGTCGTCGAAGTTCACTCCCTTCTGCTTTACTTTGTTGTGGTGAAAATGTATTTGGAGACCACACTTGGGTCTCTCACCACCTCCAAAACACACGAGGCAAACTCACTCACCTCCTCACCTGGGGATAGGCTTCTCACTTCTGCGGATCCCCTGCTCAGCTTTCCAGATGTGGCTAAAGGGCTTATACTCTGAAGTGAAGTCGGATCATTTCTCCAGTAGGAATTAATTGATTCCTACCTCTGTCCCTTTTTGTCTCTATTTTGTACCCCTCTTATACCCCTGGTCACAGATTTGCTAAATGTCTGTCTCTCCAATGAGACCATAAGTTCTTTGAGAATAAGGACTATCTCTTGAACATTTGTAGTCCCCAAGGGGTATCTACCTGATATTTGGAACATGAAATAAATGATTGAATATATTAAGTCAGCAAATAATATTTAACATTAAAGAATGTTAAAATACCTTTAAGGAAGAGAGATTATAGTGAGTAGCATGTTATAAATAGGGCCCCTAATCCAAGATATGGGTTAAAGAGCTGGACAAAAGTTTCATAGCTCTCTATTGATGATGTACGTCAATCCAAATACAGTTAGATTGTGTCATTAAGCACATTATTAACACATGTCTACTCAAGTAAATGAATACGCTTATCTTGATGACTCGGTAGGAACAAGACAACATGCCAGCTTGGGAGAGGCACTTTTATAATTCCTCAGATGGAAATTGAGCTCATTTCGTACTGAAAAAGAATGCCAACTGAATATGAGAAAATTATTTCATAAATCATAAATCCATAGAATGGATTCTAATATAATTTAGACTTCAAAAGCAGTGTCCAAAAGATTCACTAAAGGCATTTTTACTAAAATAAGATGCCATAGTTTTCATATTATAGATTCTTCAGGGTATATTGAAAAAAATACGGAATATTCTGAAATGAAACAAAAAAAAAAGACTAAACCTGCTATAAAGGGGTCATAAAATGGCTACCAACTTTTGTGCTATTATTATTTAATATGTATAGAGAACAATAGTTCATCTATCCAAGTTCTGAAAAGCAGTAATACCATTGAAAAGATTAATTCTCGATGGAATCATCTCTATAAATATATTACCCTAAATCTTAATAGTAATAACAGTTGTTTTTTGGGGGAGAGTGTAAGGGAGGTGCCAGGAACTGTTCTAAGCACTTTATATTTAATTACATTTAATCTCCCAATCTCATGATATAGGTATTATTATTGTCCTCACTTGCAGGTTTACTAACTATAAATGTATCACTTCATAATCCCAAAAAATAGCTTTCAGTGAGAATAAACTTTTAATGCTGCAAAGAAATATATACATATTTACTCTTTGTTTGGAAGAGCAATCTTGGGGCTGATAATGAAGCTACTTTTCCATGGCTTAAGTTCCAAGTGGATGATTATACAGGTTTGAACAATATTAATGACTCATATGCTTCACTTTGTACTTCTGTTGCAATTCGTCATTTAGTCTCCATTGGTTCCAGTTGTTATGCACAGCATCATGAGACAGAGAGTAAAAGGACCCTTTTATCTCTGTTACAGCACCTGGTCCCAGCAGAAAACTTCACCCAATTATCTCCTAGGTCATGAGTTTTATCCGTACAGAAACCACAATTAATTTTCTGTGGAAGCTCTATATTTCCTCTTGGCTGGAACAAAGGAATGAGTCAATATTTATGGAAAAGGTATAAAGGAAAGGTTATCTGTAAAATGATGTGGACTTTTAACTAATTTCAAAGGAATAGTCATGAATGTTGGTAAGCATGAATGAAAACTACAGAAACTGGTGTCTATTTTGTACATATCTCAATATTCCCATGGAATTGGTTGTTGGTTTTTGGTTATACATTTTTTTAGAAACTCAGATCTCTGCAGAATTTTTTTTTTAAATATAAGCAACAAAATATTAAATCAGACAACTTCCAGTCAAGATGGCAGAGTAGGTAGATGCTGTGTTTGCTTCCTCTCGGGACCACAACAAAATTACAACTAAACTACAGAAAACTGTCATTGAGAATCACCTAAAGGCTAGCTGAACAGAAGTCCTATAACTAAGGACATACAGAAGGGGCCACTTGTCAATAATAATATATTAGAAGAGGTAGGAAAGGATTTCTAAATGAGAAAAATGTAACAATAGTGTTCTAGATAATTCTGCATAAACAGCAGAGTTCTACAGTAATAAAGGAATAAAGTTTTTGTCCAGCACGAAGCTCTATATGCATGAATGTCAAGTTAAAATATTTGGGAAGTCTGTGTTTCTCCAGACCACAGCAGTCTAATAAATGATGATATTTCTCCATCTTGGGCCTTATATGCTATTGTAGGACTTCCAGACTCCAGTAAACTACAACTTATATTTGAGGGTTCCCAGAGGGTATTTCATATGGCCTATCAGTTACTAAGTTGCATCTTCCAGTTTTTTTCTCTCTAGCTCCCTTTTACTGATGTTATTGGCTAGACATCTGCCAACCACTAGATTGCATGAAGGTCACTTGTCACTGCCATGCTGCTGAGATCCACCAATAAGATATGTGAATTGGTTTGCTGTGCCCAGCCACCAGTATTGCTATTACTGCAGAAGCTTCAATGTTACAATGTCACTGCCACAGTGGCAGAGCCATCATGGAGAATAAGTGGGATGCTGTGTCTGCCTCTAGCTATTGTTGAAACTGTTGGCCCCAGGTGCCATTAGAGTTAGGACACACACACACACACACACACACACACACACACACACACACACACATTCTGAAGCCTGGACTACTGAAAAAGTAGAGCCACCAGCATGCTAGAGCTTCCTGTGTTCATTCTTCTCCTAAACAAACCAAGAAAATGTCTCACTCTAGGCTAAATGGAAAAATATCTCTTTTTGTTTTACTGAAGCCATTCAGCTCAAAGCAGCAATACGTTGCATCCCTAACATCTCAGGGGTTATTTTGTGAAAATAGTGCTTTCTATTTTGACCTATAACGTTCTCTCCTCTCCTTCAGACTTAGACATAGATCTACAGGGAAAGAGCATTAGGATAAATTCTAGTGATAAACATTGTGCTTTTATTATTAAAAAAATTAATAATTCCACTCTCCTCTTAAGACTGAAATATTTTGGGGGAGATAATTCTGGCCCTTTCCTCCAGTAAGATAAACCCTGCCCAGGAGACTTCATAATCTCATGCAAGTAAAATGTTGGGGGACCTGCTCCCCGACTCAGTCTTTTAGACATGCCAGGAGTGAACAATTTAAGCTCAACATGGGCAACTGCCTTCTGTACTACATAAAAAATACAATGATTTCAAAGACTAACCCATTTCTCCCAGTAAAGAATAAGTAGTCATAGAATAGTACTTACATGAAACTATTGTTTAGCCAAATTCAAAAGAATTGAGAGAATAATTTTATCAACTCTTTGGGTGGACTCATTATTTATTTCAAGTTTTTATATGAGTAGAAACCAAAATAAGGGCCAAACATCTCTTTGTCATATGATTTTTATGGCATGGCATAAAAGTGTTAGATGAATAAAATATCAAATAGAAATAAAAGGTAAAAGATCCCTTTGCATTAAACCTTTCTGTTTTGCACACTCTTCCAGATCCAGTCTCCAGCCCTCTGCCTCTGCCCCAGGAGTCTACATTGCATGGACTGGATCAACGAGCTCTCTTGCCTGTTGGGCCTCTGGTTGAGTTTAGCTAATAGGAAGCCCACCCGAGAGATCAGAAGGAAAACAGGGAAAAGGATAAGGTATTCACCTGAGAATGTCTGGGGCTGTGGCTCGTAAACAAAAGTCTTAGTTCCCATGAAATGCTGGCTCCAAACAGCTGTGTCTGTTCACTCTCTCCTCTGGCACCTTCAGGCCTGAGGCTGGTAAAGCTTCCCCATTGACACTAGCCCAGGGTACTGCCCTGAAATCTACCCATGTATTTTTTTAAATTCTCCTCAAATTACCCAGTTTGAGTGTGCCATTTGTGTCTTGCCCTGATTGAAACACTCATTCTTAAAAAAAAAAAAAAAATCTGCTTATGAGTCATTTAATATATTAAAATAGACCACAGTTTCTTCTCGACTACTCTGGTTTTATTAGATATTTATTTGGCAAAGCAGGCAGGAGACCTGAATTCCAGTTTCAGCTCTACCATTAACCAGCTTCGAGACAGTGAAGAATTCTCCAGAGCCACTATTTTCTTAAAAACAGAATGAAGGTGTTAGAGAAGTGGTCTCTAAGATCACTTCTAGCTCTGTGATCCTGTGAGGGACTAACAAATTACTGCATGGCAGCTTTCAAGGATGAATAAGCCGATAAAAAGAATCACACGGACTCAAAGGGATAAAGAACCATAGAAATATTTTTACATAACACTCTTACCTTTAGGTTAAGAAACAGACACATAAGAGGAGACTTGTTTGAAGTCACTGGTAATGAGCCAACTTGCTGACAATCAGTGAAACCCCAAAGCCCTTGTTCTTACCCACTGCCTTATGCTACTTCTCTACACAATTGGTTCAGGTTGTTATTTCCAACCTCAGGGCCCTTGCACATGCTGATCCCTGTCTTTCTCATTGTTCAGGTCTTAGTTTAAACACCAAACCATAAGATAAGACTTCTGACAACCTGATCTGAATAAGTCTCTAACTCCCCCTTACCATTACTCTCCCTCACTATTTCCTGTGTGTTGCCTTCACAGCACTTACTCCAAGATGTAATTAAATGTTTGTTCACTGGTTTCTGATCCGTCTCATTTCTCCACTAGACTATAAGCTCCCTGAGACCAGGGGGCACACCTGTTTAATGCATAAATCTTTACCTAATACCTGGGGGCAGTGTAGGCACTCAATAAAAGTATATGTTGAATTCATTATTAAATGTGCTTTACAGAACTACAAACCAAGGTATAGAATGTAGTTGTCCAAATGCTCCAGTAAGAGAAAAGTTAGATTTAGGCCTGAAGTTCTTAAATGTGAAGTGATTATATCAAAAAACTATCTGCCATCCCTTATTCTCTGTTTCTATACGGCCTTCCTTAACAGGCAGCACTCACAGTGAGGGGAGGTACGGACACCACCGCCCAGGCCCGGGGGTCATTGGAACAGTGTAGTCACATTCTGGTTGACAGATGCCAGGTGGTCATGCTACTGGCATTTGTGCATCATAAAAGACAGTCACATAAAACAAAGAATCATTCTGCCTCAAAATGCCATAGGAGCCAACATTTTTCCTAAAATGCTCCTTCTTCAGATATTAACCCCCAAAAATAAAAATTCATAATTACATGAAGTATTATTCATTTTGAAATGTTTCAGATAGTTAATAATCCTGAAACATGCCTTTAGCAGTGAATTGCTCAGCTGACTGCACTGGTCTGAAGGACAAGGGAGTAATAATAAATGTTCTACCTCCATTTTTCTCTTCGAACTTCAGATGCCAGTGGTTAAATAGCAAGAATATCTCAAGTAGGGCTTCGGCCTCTCTTGCTGCAGTTTTGCCTTGACAGCTATGTGTTACCCAGGTCATGGCCACACGTGCCTGCCTCCCAGAGAAGGATGCAAATATCCATTGTTCGAGTCTTATATTTTTAGCCGAAAGAAACTTGAATTCTGTCTAGAGCAAAGCTGCACTTTGTTATTAGCGAAGAGGCAAGCGGTAACTCACAGATGCACAAGTTGTTGGAGTATGAAGAAATGATATTGGACATAAGTCCTTTTTTATGGTCTTCGTTTGTTAGGGTAAAATCCGGTCGAGCAGCACTGTTTTCATGTCATCAGGTGTGAAGTATGTCTCTGGAAATAAAAATACTGTTTTCTTTTTAATGTCCTAAGCATGGATTTAAGTAATCCGGGCCCTATAACTGGGAGATGGCATTAAAACTAAAATAGTAGAGGCAGTATTTCTACTTATATTAAGGAGGACAAAAAAGAAAGTTACTCAGATGAGTCCATTGACGTAATGACATCTCAAGGCCTAAGTTTAAAAATAAAATAAGGTCCACAGATTTCAAAGGAAGATGATGCCCTCTTTCCAACAAGTTACCAAAAAGCAAGACACATTGCGGACATCCTCTTTAGAATCACTTCCATTCATTTATTCATTCATGCATTAGGACATTTATTCAATCAACAGATTTTTATTAAGAACCTACTTTGTGTCAGACATTAAATGCTGGATTGACAGCAAAAAAGGAAATGGACACAGTCCCTTGACTCAAAGAGATTATAATAGTATCTACGTACTGTACATGATTTAAAAAAAAAAACAAAAAACATTCACTACAAAATTAATGGATCAATTCATTTGTAAGAAGTGCTGTGAAGACATATCAGTCCAAGAAGCACAATAGAGGTCATTAAGCATGAACCTGGTATCTCAGATGTGGGAAGGCTGAAATTGTGGAAGATGAAGTGACTCAGCTGAGTGTAGACAGAGGAAGCAGCAAGCTCAGACCAGTTAACACAGATTTACTAGATGTAATCTATACATATAAGGCCGACAGGACTACTAAAAAAATATGTGTGTGTGTGTGTGTGTGTGTACATATATACATAGGAGCCAACATATACACACACACACACACACAGAGCTGTGTATGTGCTTTTGCTAAAGTTAGGCTCATGGCTCATGCCATCTAAAGATTCTCACTTAAGAACAATTGTCTTCTAAACCTGAGAGATTTTCTTCTTTATTGTTTTAATGTGACCAACATTGACTATTTTCATTCAGTTTTGTTTATTAAAACCGTTGGTTATAAATCTACAATTTGCTTGCTTTTAGGTTGGTCGGTTGATTTTAGCAAAGCTCAACTACTCTACAGTTGCAGAATCTCTTTACAGAAGCCAGTCCTACTATATGATTCCAACTATGTAACGTTCTAGAAAGGCAAAACTATGGGTATAATAAAAGGATCAGTGGTTGTCATGGGTTAGCGGGAATGGAGGAATGAATAGGTGGAACACAGAGAATCTGTAGGGCAGTGAAACTACTCTGTATGATATTTTAATGGTGGATGCATGTCATCATACATTTGTCCAAATCCATAGAACATACAACACCAAGAGTGAACCCTAATGAAAACTAAGGACTCTGGGTGATGATGTGTCAGTGTAAGTTCATCAATTACAACAAATGTTCCACTCTGATGTGTGATGTTGATAGCGGGAGAGTTTGTGCATTTGTGGGGACAAGGGGTATACAGGAAATCTTTGCGCCTTCCTCTTGACTTGATTTTGCTGTGGACATAAACTTACCCTAAAAAACAAAGTTTATTTTTTAAAAGTTCTTTATAAAGACATAAATCCTCTGCTCAGTAAACAGAAAGGAAGTGAGCAATGCTACCTAGCCTTAACTTTACTAATATTCCTTCATTCATTCAACAGACATTGACTGCATACCCACTATGTGTCACTCATGATTCTAGGTGCTGGGGATTTACCAGGGGACAAAAAATTCCCTGGAGCTTCAAATAAAAATAAATGAATAATGTGTCAATTGTGGAAAAACTCTGAAGAAAATTAGCAAATGTAAAAGGGGAGAGAATGACAGAGTTGGGTGTGGGGGAGGGTGCTGTGTTTTTGGTAGGAAGATCGGCAGACTCTTGATTCTGTGTCATTTAAAGAAAAAAAAAAACTTTAAAGAGGTGAGGGAGTGAGGCTTGCAAATATCTAGGGCAAGAGTGTACCATGAGGAGGGAACAGCAAAAGCTAAGAGCCTGAGATGGGCAAACACCAAACCTATTTGAGGAAGAGCCAGAGAGGCCACTGTGGTTGGAACAGAGTGAGCAAAAGGGAGATTATGTCACCTGAGTTATCAGAAGAGATCGGGTCAAGCCGTGGAAGCATTAGTAAGAATTCTAGATTTTATTCTGAGTGAAATGGGAAGTCACTGGAAGACTCTAAGGTGTATATATGTATGTATGTATATATGTATAATAATGTGTTTAATTCAAATGGCAAAATTGTGTAATATATATTCTTTTGCTACAATATTGCTTGTATATTGCTCTTCAGATTCGAAGTGCTTTCTTCTATACAACTGCATTTTTATCCTCATAGGGATGCTGAATGATGGAGTGTGAGTGAGAGCTGTGAAACAGATGTGTGTTAAGGCAAATATGCAGATCTGTAGCCTGAGACCATTTCAAATTAGGCATGGTTATCTGTTCCATCACAGCATACATTAACTTATCAGCACAGTGCTTCACATAGCACATCCCTAATGGAAATGCGTGGGCTATAGAAGAAAAAAAAAATTTTGGAAACTGGGTCACTGCCATAGATCTTGGAGGGGGGCTGGGGTCATAGCTGGGTTCCTGGGTAGCAGCTGGGAGTGGCTTTCAGAGAGGTAGTACTGAAATAAAACTAGGAATACTTCAAAGTAGGAAATTATTGTTCCCTGAAGATTTTTTTTTTTTACTTCAAAATATCTCCTAATGCCTGGAGAATACTGGTCCAGCTTTACCCAGTCATTCTTAGCCAGCACACCCAGAAATAAAACTTCCCAGCACCAGATTCAGCCTCAAAAATTCATTTTCATTTTTAAAACCTTTAGGTTTTCTCTCTAAAATGTTCTACCACTCAATTTATTATTTCCTAGGCTGGAGAATTAGGTTCTATGTGTGGTTCTGTCTAGGCATCTGGATGTTTATGGTCTCTGTGATACCTCACAAAAAATATACAGCCAATTTTCTTTGTTTTAAGGCCAATGAATAGGGACAGGTTTGTGCCAGATAACTAAAAGGACTGGTTCTTGGTTCTATAAATGTTCTTGTGGAATGTTTTGACAATTTTCTGATATGAAACATGGGGCCTTTCTGGGCCCATGGGGCCAGAACTGATATGTAACATGGGGCCTTTCACTTCCAAAAGGTAATTCAATTTCTAGTATATAATATTCTTGGTACATGCCTTTTGGAATATATAAAGTAAAAATGGGAAATACTGTTTTATGATCCTTCCCCTTTAAAATTAATTTGAGGAAATGTGTATACTTCCAAAAGTAGAAGTTGTGTTTATTGCTATTAATTTTTAATAAACTCTAGATTTTCAGTGATGAGTAATTTGTTGTGTGTGTCCAATTTAAGCATTCATAATAGCAGAGGGATGTGGAGGTGATGTTGAAATCTAGAGAATCCATCATGTGTTATGAATAGAAATCACTATTCATCTACAAATAAGTTAATTACTACATAAAATTTACAAACCAATCAAATGTCTTCTATGTCAATTATCAGATTTTAATTCCCTATCAATATAAAACATTCAATAGAGGACCTCAAATTTGAAAATACCTACAGATCTTTCACCATTAGATTAGCAGTTTTCTTGAGTCAATAGTTCATGGCATTTTCCAGCTTTCTCTCAAAGCTATCTTTATGAATCAAAAAAAAAAAAAAAAGATAAATGTGGACATTTTCAAGAAAACTATCTCTGTACTCAAACTCCTTTTTTCTGAAATAACAATGCTGCCTCCTAACTCAGAGCCAAAACATGATGACTTGGGGGTTGAATGATTGTATTCTAATGAAGTAATGCTTTTTGATTTCTAACTTTTTAAATTTCCCATTTTATATTTCAGGGTGGCATGAAGGAACACCAGCTCTTCAATACCTGCAGAATGAAAACTAAATGAACCCACTACTGAAATTACCAAACTACTCAATTTCGTAAGGTGTAGCTGATGAAAAATAAAATATTCTAATTTCCCTGAAAAGAGGGAAAAGGGTAGGAAAGGAGTCTGAAATCTCGAAAATGCTCCAGGTGGATGTGAGCTGCTGCTCTCAAATATATGTTTTGGAATATTTCAGCCAACTGATGTGGTTAATAATTTTATTTGTAAGCTCTGTGCACAGAGGACTCAGCTTCAACTACAAATCCAACAATTTTTATTTGTCTAAAAATGGTGGAATATTTTAAATGACCTGAACAAAATCATGAGATTTTGGTTTGTTACTGTGACAATTGCCTTTCTTTCTGACTCAATTTATCCTCATCCCATGGTGCATCCTCCCCCTTTATATGTCAATGATTATGAAAGATGATCTGAATTACTTTTCCTCTTTGATGACATAGATTTTCCAGGGATCAGGCTAAAAAGGTAAGAGAGGTTAGTGTGTTTGTGTGTATGCATGTATGTATGTATGTATGTATGTATGTATGTATGTATGTATATATGTATGTATGTGTGTGTGTGTGAAGTGAACACATTATAAACTTTGAGTCAGTCAGAGCAGGATTTAAACCCTGGTACCACCAGCTTACAAACTGCAGAAACTTGTTAAAGTTACATAATTTCTCTGAGCCTCGGTTTCCTCATCTGAAAATTTAACCCATTCAGCATGGGCTATTGCTTTGTCTAAGTTTCCAAGAACCATTTCTGATGGTTAATTCTGTGTGTCAGCTTGGCTAAGCTATGGTGCCCAGTTGTTTGGTCCAATGCTAGTCTGTTTCTGTGAAGGTATCTGTGGGTAAGATTAACATTTGCAATTAGTTGACTTAAGTTGATTGCCAATATGGGTGATCTTGAGAACAAAGATTGAGGCTTCCCAAGGATGAAACAATTTTGCTTCAAGACTGCAACATAGAAATCCTGCCTGTTTTCAGCCTCTTGGTCTGCATTACAGATTTTGGACTTGCCACTCCACAAATGCATGAACCAATGCCTTAAAATAAAATCAATTGTGCGCTCTCTCGTGCTCTCTCTCTCTCTCTCTCTCTCTCTCTCTCTCACTCTCTCTCCATATAGATAGATAGATAGATAGATAGATAGATAGATAGATAGATAGATAGACAGACAGATAGACAGATATATCTATATAGATATATAGATACATATACATACACACATTCACATTCCCTATGATTCTGTTTTCTAGAGAACCCTAACTAATATATTATCTCATGTTGTTGTTATAAAAATAAAAGGAGAAGTTCCATATGGTACAAGAATATCATAAATGTTCAAAAAATTTTGGTTCCTAACCCCTTTATTCCCCCCAAATCAAAGTTACAGAGGGTCCACTAATAAGACCAGTTCTGAAAGTAAATTGGCTGTGTCCTTTGGGCTTTGAAGGAGAATTAGGGAAGGGAGTAGAAGGAGAGGAGGTCACAGTGGATGGAATCTCCCATGGAAGCTGTCAAGGATAAAAATAAATAAAGTTGTGTGTTGTTAGCTGTCATCTACCTAGATCCAGCCCTAGGTTGGGTCTCACTCCACCAGAGGAGAGGGCTTCTTGCCCAACTGGAGTCATTATCTTTTAAATGAGCATTACTGCCCCAATTTCTGAAAACCATCTCACATCAAACCCAAAACCAAACAGTGTTTCACTTGGGCTCTGGTCTCTAAAAAGCAAATGGAGAAAAAGGATTCGAAAATAACTCTATCAGAAGAAGCACTATAAAGTGAGGCTAAGGTTGTTCTTTGTCCTGAATATGATAAAAATAATGCAATACCTTAAATACCATCTCCGCTCTTTATCAGAATTTCTGAGAGAGAAACTTAAACCAAAGTCAATTTGGCTATAGCATTAACACTATTCTCATAAGGTAAATTGATATCATCTTATTTTTCAATAACCAGACATGTAATTCACTCTCTCCTCAATCTCTGGACTCCGACAATCTTCTATTATGGGTTAAACTGATTTCACCTGGGAAGATGTTGAATTTTAGGATTATTGCTTAAGAAAACGCCATCACAACTTCCACAAATTAAACCAATTCAAGATTATAAAATTTTATTGGCTTAATGAATTTAAAACCTATTTCCAGGTATCTGGGGTACAGGTACACTTTTGCCTTGTTATAGTGTAAATTGGGCAGACTTTCCTGAAGAGCAATTCGGCAACATACACCAAAATGCAAAAATGAGCATATCTTTTAACTCCATGATTTCACTGTGAATAAGCAATCTAACAGAAATAATAAGACAAGTATACTGAGGTATATATAAGAATAATAATTTCAGTGTTGAATATAGAATAAAATAAATATAATTATGCATCAATAAGGCTAAATGCATAACAATCACCCATACAATAAAATACTCTACAGCTACCATGACTGAACTATGCAAAACTATTTTATGCCCACATTATATTAAGCAGAAAAAGGAGGATTTAGAGTGTGCTCTCGTTTTGACTTTAACAAAAATACTATTTGTATATAA
Organism: Pteropus medius; assembly: GCF_902729225.1. Classification (NCBI taxonomy): domain Eukaryota; kingdom Metazoa; phylum Chordata; class Mammalia; order Chiroptera; family Pteropodidae; genus Pteropus; species Pteropus medius. The sequence continues at coordinate 26,365,646 of NW_024355205.1, read as the reverse complement.
AATCCAGAAGAATACAAACAAAAAGATTGAAAATTTTTATCTCTGGATTGTTAGGTGAAAGGCTAGTATTAGTTCCTTTCTTTATTTTATTTCTTCCAGAATAAATAGTTCATTAATTTTTATAACTAGAAAACAATAGGTATTTAAAATTCTAACTATAGATAAATTAATGTAAAATATTTGTTTACACATATTTTAAGGAAGTTTTTTTAATATTTAAGAGCTTCGATAAGTTAATAATTCTTAATGTAAGGCATAAACAGAAGTAGATTTTTTTCAGATTTAAACAAAACAGAATTCCTTGAAATCCAAGGAATGCACAAGTAATTATTTCAATTCTTAACAACCCTGCAAATAAGAATGTAGGCTGAGATCCGTGATAATTACTGAATAAATACAGTTGTCAGTATCTGTGAAGCTGTGGAGAGCATAAGCAGTTTGTCAACGAATGACGTTAAGTATCATGAGGATGGATCCTAAGCATCATCTATCATTAACTCTTCCTACGTGCAAGCTGACAAAGCTTTTGTCGTCATCACACTTGGAGCTATGTTTACGTTGTAAGTTTGTGTAGCAATTTCTCTCTGGGTATTTTCCCACCAACTCTCAAAATGAGCCCATCTTAAAACTAAACTCCAGCCAGCATATGGTTTAACATGAGATCAGTGGTAGGGAGAGCACAGTCGTTTTCGTAGAGAGATGATGTGTATGTAGAACAGGGAAACATATAGGTTTTTTTTCCATCAAGACAACAGACTAAAGGGAATAATCTGACTTTCTGTTCTAGGACTCAACTGTGAATTGAGGGATATAATGAGCCTAGTTGCTTCTAAGTTATATAAAGGGGTAACAACAAAATAAATATAAATAATAAAATAATAGGTAGATCATAAAACTTATCAATAGATAAGGCAGGTGCTGGAGTCCCCTTTACATGCCAGATTCTGCATAGTAGTAGGGAGGTGGGAAATGGGTCATATGGAGGGGATAGGGCAGAGTGAGAGAAAAATTTGGAGGACTCTGAACAGCATCTATTTAGTAACCGATATAAAATTATTCCCATATTTTAACAATGCTACAGTCCTATGCATCTTTGACTCACTCATCGAGCATTGCGACTAGCACTAGAAACCTTGCCCTAAATCAGGACTTCCCTGCATGTACCCCTTAAACTGGTGGTTCTAAAACGTGGGCATTTTTTCCCCGCCAGAGGATGTTTGCCAACGTCCGGATGCCTTTGAGTGCCACTACTGAAGTAGGGAGCTATCGGCATCCAGCAGGTAGAGGCCAGGAATGCCACCAAGCATCCTACAGTCCTCACAATAAAGGATTATCTGGCCCAGAATGTCAATAGTGCCGAAGCTGAGAAATATTGCCTTTAGCATGGTATAAAACATTATAATAAAGTCTTCTAGTAATGTTCTTTGACTGAATTAGTTGATATTTCAGTGGCCAAAATAAAGACTCTAATCCAACAGGACACAACAGAGAAATAATTTGGAAGCTGCTAATATCCAGGCTCCTTATTATGTGAAGTGTATTTCTCTTGCTCTTTGAAACCTCAGACAAAGTAACATCCTCAGATTAGTTCAGACATGCCAAAAGGCACCGAGCAATTATACTTATGTTCCGTTCTCAAAGTCACAAGCACCAAGCACAAATTCTTTATGACAGCCTCTACGTTCAGAAAACATGGTATCAAGTTATTTCCCCAAAGAGCACATAAGATTAGACTATCAACATCAGCATGTGAAACGAGTAAAATTTTGTCACATGTACAATTTCCAAGACAAGACGCTTTAGAAACTGCTAGAGACAAAATGTGACGACCCTCCCCACCCCAAAAATTCATATGTTGAAACCTAATTCCCAATATGGTGGTATTAGAAGGTGACGCCTTTGGGAGGTGACTAGGTGGTGAATGCGGAGGCCTCATAAATAATGTCAGTGCCCTTACAGAAGAGACCCCAGAGAGCTCTCTTGCCCTTTACACCATGTGAGGACATGGCGAAAAGACAGCTGCCTACGAACCAGGAAAGAAGCTCTCATCAGACACTGAATCTGCTGGTACCTCGATGTTGGACTTTTATCTTCCAGAACTGTGTGAAATAAACTTCCATTGTTTATAAGCCATCCAGTCTATAGTATTCAGTAATAGCAGCCTAAACAAAGAAAGGAATCTACAGCATTTATCTCATTTCTTATAAATTGTCACGTGAGCAAAATGGAAGGTGACTGTGCTTTGACTTATTGATAATTAGAAAAGACATTTGACAAATACTTTCTGCAAGATCTTTGACCAGTGATTGGTATGCATGACTGTGCGTTTGTGCACACATGTCAATAAACAACCACAAACTTGATGTTGCTGATATACGAGTTTACAAACATGCAGTGTGGCACCATCAGAGAGATTCTTCACTCATCCTAGAAAGAGGAAGGCTAAATGCTTCTTGAGAGGAAAATGCTTCACATTCCTGGAATTTAGCATACTAGTAATGCCTTTAGAAATAGCCAATAATTGGAAACTACATATATTCCCAAGGAATGTTTAGATACATCATATCTCTACCGATTATCATCAACACAACCTGAAGTTGGTGTATTATTTCATAAAGAGTTTATCCAAGGCTGATTGTTGTCATGGATCAACCAATCACTCTTTTTGCTTAGAAAAAGCTCTTTGCACAATTTGATGTTGCCAAGGCTTATCAAAAGTAACAATGATGCATGTCTAGATACTTTTAAAAGTGGCGCTTCTCCAAACAATGAGTAAAATAACAGCCATTTTAAATTATTTTTGCTCCTGGAATTTTTCAGCCGTATCTGGAGTTCTAGAAGTCCTGATATAACATTAGCTTTTAGTGATTTTTATGGCATGGATCTACAGAAGACAAATTCACAGAAAGACTTTAAAGTCACACACTTTACAGTCTAAGTAAAAAAATAAATAAATAAGGCATAAAACTTTCCACATGAGCAAAAATTTGAAAGTTTCTACCACACATGTCTTCTACAAAAGCCTACTAGTTTGCACAATATGAATACACTTAATGCCATTGAACTGTACACTTAAAAATGGTTAAAATGGTAAATTTGTTATGTGTATTTAAAAAAAAAATACCTACTAGGAAAGCCTAGTAGGAAAGATCAATCCACAGAGTGAAAATTCTCAAGATGAGTCTCTTTCTAGAATTATAGGAATGGATTGCAATCTGAGTCTATGCTAGAATTTCTATATCAACAACTATTTCCTGTCCCTCTATAACCTCGATGGCTGTGCATACTCATCCCCAAATAGTTTCTGCATTGAACATCTCTCGTGCCTTTTATCATGTCCTCCTGGCTCAACGTTTTTACAGCAAGCAGTAACTCAGGAACCACCTTAGCACAAGTGTAGCTTCATGGCACCTCTACTCAGTGTACTCCCCACCTACCACTTTTTGTCCCGGGACTTCTCTGCTGCCACTGCCTAGTGCACCTGTGGAAACCACTCAGCCACTCTGATGCATGCACAAGCTGGTAGTACGAGAGAATTAATGCACATGGGAATCAGGCAACTCTGAGGCACATTCCACATGCTCGGTAGCGGGTCCCCAGCATATACTACTTCAATATCTGTAGATGCATATTTTGTACATACAGCATAGACTTTCTCTGAAAGGATACTCATGCAATTAGTGATAGTGCTGTCTCCAGGAAATGAAACTGGGTGACTGAAAGACATGGGTGAAGAGAAGACTTTTAGTGAATATTCTTTTATGCCTCTTGAATTTTGAACCATGTGACTATACTGTCTACTTAAAATTAAATAAAATAAATCTTTACATAAATATCTATGCACTCAAATATTCATGGCACCACTATTTGCAACAGACAAGATATGGAAGCAACCTAAATGCCCATCAACAGATGATTGGATAAAGAAATTTCGGTTCGTATATACAAGACTCAGCCATTAAAAAAAGTGAAATTCTACCATTTGCAATGACATGGATGGACCTAGAGGTTATTATGCTGAGTGAAATTAGTCAGACAGAGTAAGATAAATACCATATGATTTCCTTTATATGAGGAATCTAAGGAACAAAAACAACAAACTAATCAAAAACAGACTCACAAATATAGTGGACAATTTGATGATGGACAGAGAGGAAGGGGCTTAGGGTGGGGCTGGGAGAATGGGGCGAAGGGTTAAAGAAGTACAAATTAGTAGTTGATAGATGGTCACCGGGATGGGGAGCATGGCATAGGGAATGCAGTCAGCATTAATGTAATGGCTAGGTGGAGAGCCAGAGGAAAGAAGGAGCAATTAGGGGGATCATTTAATGAACTGTATAGATGTCTAACCAATGGACTGTATACTTGAAACTAATTTAAATAAATAAATTTTAAAAAATAAATAAAACAAATAAATAAAATGATCCTTCATTAATGTTAGAGAATCTTATTTGGTGTGAGAATACAAATATTCAGGCTGATTACAGTCACATAGATTGGGGGAAAATAATAAATTAGATATGGCAAGGCTGTCACTTTGAGAAATTACCTAGAAAAGTCAAGCTTGTCACAGATTATTTGCCCATAAAAGATGCCTTTTATAGAGGAAATAGCATTAGTAGTTCAGAAAGCAATCATCATATTATCTTGGTCACATTTTAGACAGTACATGTTGGAAGTGTTAGAATGAAACTATTGGTTAGAAGCTATTTTTGGTGACCTCGAATTGATTTTATATCAAAAGTAATGGAAAGGTATGTATCTTACATCAGGCTACTAACTAGCTGACAAAGGTATTCTACTTTTCTGTGATGTTTTATGCAGAAGCGTTGTTCTAGAAGCACATTTAAATGAATCCAGACAAATTTTGTGAGATCATTTCAAAGGAAGAAATCCTTGATTTTAGTAGACTTCTGAAAATGGCCCAAGTGCTTCCAGTGTCATATCCAACTTTGAGTACAAAACAAATTTTCATATCACAAAATACAGAAACTCTGTATACCCTCATTAAGTTTATTATAAACACAGTGGCTTCCTTGATTGATGGTCTCTGCTATGCCTTAAGGAAGCATGAGATATGAAAATCTGTTTTACAGGAAGATTAATCAATTATATTTCAAATAACCAGTTAACCCAGTGAATTGAATTTTCTATTTATATAATCTAGATTTAAAATGAAACTTTGGGGAATCTTTTTGTGCATAAATCATGGTTATAATATTTTATATCACTTCAGGCAATTTTCTTTTTTTGTTGTTGTTGTTGCATCTTTCAAAAAGTAGCATCAGCTACAATTTTTCCATTTGTATACACAGGAAAACTGAGTCTAGAAGATGGGTTTGATTTGCCTCTCACACAGTGTAACAGTACAAGAAAATATGTAAAGGTTTTCAACCTCCCTTGTATCCACAAAAAAAAAAAAAAAAGGTGTTTCTTATTTACATGTGGCCAAACCATGGGATGTGTTCTCCCTCCTTTCTTTGTAGGTTTTACTGATTAGACAGAGATCTATTCTGGAAAAAAAGTACAAAATCAAATGTGAGTTGAATCAAAGAAAATTATAAAACTAGGCATTCTTAAGTACAGCAGAAAAGCAAAAGAACCACCATATAATGCGACCACCCTAAAAATTAGGTTGTTGGTTGCTGTCCCAAATGTTTGCCCAGAATAATTCATGGGAAATACTATCATATGCTGGGTGAAAGCATAATTAAAATTGCCTGCTGGCATTTCCCTATATAATATAATCTATTTATTCAGAAGCTTCACTTTGTCTTCTGAAAGTTGATTCAGGAGCTTCTTAATCTGACAAGATATGTTTTATTATATTTTCCTTTGTAATGAATATTGGAATACTTAATGTAGGGACTGATTCTTTATTAAAAACAATATATTACAGAGAAAAACTCTTACTCTCTCTAAGAAAGCAATCTCCCAGTTCCCAACATGGGTTTATTAACCATCTAAATTTGATTTTCTCATGAAGCTAAATTTTAATTGTTTTCAACAAGTACATGCAAGGTCTTTTATAGTAGAAAAAAAAGTGACTGTTTTAAGCCAAACTCTTATTAAGTAGCAAAAGCAATGAACTTCACTTAGTTTGTATTTAATAGGCCTTACATTTACTGAAGGCTGAAACTCTTGGTTATTATCATTTATATATCACTGAATTTGGTGCTTATGCAAGAGCATGATAGAGGTGACATTAACCAAATTAAAAAGGAAAAACTCACATGAGAGATTATCTACTGGTCAGCAAGGGACATTTTAGAACTACCTGGAGATTTGCAATACTTCTGGGGTGGTTTAGAAAAAATATTCCTTGGAATTCTGGGGACGAAGCATTCCATTTTGAAACATCAATTTCTCTTTCTGGGACTAGATGCTTTTATGCGGGGGTACAATCTCAGGCCCAGAGAGGGTGTTCCTGGACTCCTTACAACAATACTTTCTTCCTTTACCATTCAAAATTCCATAGTTTCCCTAGGAGCAATGAGAGGTTTTTCTTACAAAAATAGCATCGACTCAATTCCAAAACAGTCAGGACACTGTTTGAGCAAATAAATTAGCCAGTTCATCCAAATCAAATTTGTGATGTCATATTAACAAAGCAAAATCATTGGTGATGATATTTAATTATATAACCTAACATTTGGTAATTTCATACGTTCAAGAGCCAAAATATGAATTTATATCTTCAAATTTTAGCCCAGATCACATTTATTCTCAATCCAAACTTGAACGTGGCCAGTTGAAATACCAAGGAGCTTGTTCAAGATTAGCAAATTTTAAGGAGTAAAGAATCTGTCCCATTTTTTCTCCAGAACCCACCCGAAGCATCTTAAAAGTATGAGAACATCTTACCCATGGACCTGTTTAAAACATTCCTCCATTTGCAACCGTGAGTAGCAGACAATCTCCCCTGGAGCAACTCTGGGCATGTTAGACCTGATGGACCTGACAATGTATGGGATGAAAAATGACAGGCTGATCCTCCAGTGGAAATCGATCTGTTCCTTGAAACTTCGAAGCTTAAGAGCCATTTGTCATTTTCACTCTGCAGGTATGGAATTCCCTTGTAACAGTTTACAGGGTTAAAACTTTGGTCGCAGTACTTCATTTCTTTTCCTACTGTTAGACTTGAAAATGACTTATAGCCCAGGCAATAACCAAAATGACAACATGTAGGAAAGAGTAAATTGACCCCAGAGCTGAGTATCCATCTCAGAGATTTACAGTATTAACTGCAAAAAGATATCTAGTGGCCAAGAATTACTGCCAGACTCCTTGAATTCACAGTGTTCTTTATTACAACCCACTTAAGCAACTGGGGCTGAAACAAGCATTGTCTTATATTTCTCTCACACATTAAAGTAATGGTGGTAATGGTAGTCATGCTATTAATAGTAATAATTGTCATAGAAATATTACAGCCTGACATCCTTAGGGTCCTATAGTAGATTCTACTGTAACCTTCTGACTGAATCTAACTGAAAAAAGAACAACTACCTTATTTGTAGTAAAGGCTCTTTGTTTTTCAGTTATATTGAGATATGATTGACATATATTACTGTGTCAGTTTAAGGTATACGGAGTTATGACTTGACTTTCATAAGTTGTGAAATGATTACCACAATAAATTTAGTTAACATCCATCATCTCACATAAGTACAAAGTAAAAAAGAAAAAAAGTTTTTTTTCCTTATAATGATCTTGTAAGATCTATTCTCTTAAAGGCTCTTCTTGCCAGGAGGAAAAAGGAAGAACTTTTAGGTGATGCAGACAAAAATTGGTGAGGCCAAGCAAAGAATTTAGATTCAAAAAATGTATGCCCTTAAGCAGCTATCCAAATTTGAGTTATTTATCTAATCTCCATGGGGCTCTCGATTTTATTATTCAGACAATGAGAGATTAAATAGCATCTAATTTCCCTTTCGATTATGAAATTCTAAGATTTTGTGATGAAGTATCTCAGTAAAAAGTAAGTTAATATTAAAGTCTCACAAAATTACTACCGATTTCACATTTCACATTTTGTATAAACATAAAGAGATTTTTATTTTCTTATTTAACCCTGAGCAACACTTGAGAAGGCATTTGATGAAGACTATCAAATACATTTCCTCATAGGGTGACCAGCAATTAAGACAGGACAGTCTCATTTTTACAAATCAGAGGCCCGTGTCCCAGGAATCCCCCAGTCCTGGGCAAACCAGGAAGACTAGTCACCTAATCTCACACAGCCCTATATCTGTCATTCCCTTCCACAGCTTCCACAGTTCCCTTCTCCTACAGGAATTAGTTCCTTCAGTCAGAAGATTTAGTTCCACTCAGTTACTGATTCAATCTCAACCAAGCAAGACCTTATATGAGAAACTATAATCTAGAATTGCCTTGGTTCTATTTCTCAGCTGCCATCTAATGGGCCTGAGGAGATCCTTGGCCAGCTGTTTGCCCACTGACAATTTATTCCTATAGTGAGTCTGAAATCCTACTCTAACCCTCTGACTTCTTATCTATGGCCTTGACAACTTGCCACACCCTTCCCTCATTCTCACACAGGTGCTGTTCCCACCATTTGTGCCCCTTTGAACCAATTCACCTGCCTACCTGGTAGTGAGCCTCGCTTCTCCTGCTCCTTCCACTTCTATGTGACAAACCCCACACTGGGCTCTGCTCTCACTGTTCCCAATCCCCCATCCACTCCTGAAAGAGCATCTAAGCCAGCCCAGGTCAAGCTGAGTGGGCCATAGCCCTGTGAGCACCATAATTTGTGCCAACAACCACCTTTGTAACCATCCCCAGTTCCTCTCAATCCTGGCTTCCCAATTCTCCCACTAGCTTGCATTGTTGGAGGTTCCAGTATGAGGTACAGTGCTCCAGCCCCAGTTATGGCCAAGCTCACCTACATTGGGATGTGGGCCTGCCATCCTAAATATGATATTTCTTATATTTAACCTTTTCAGCTTTAATTTACTGCTGAAGCTGTTGTAAAACAGGTGATGCTAAAGATAAGCCCACACTGGTACCAGCTACACCCCAGCATTGTCGGAGTGTGACTACAGGAAGGACTAATTAAGTCAGTATGAGAATGAGATTGTTAACCCATCCGAGTCTCTCCAAGTACTTGATGTCCAACTAGCACTTCATACAATATTTTAATGGATAATATAGATAATATTATTTTAACATGGAAAAGTATTCTAGATGACGAATCAGGATCTTCACTATCAAATGATGCTTGCAGAAGATACTGGGTAGGAATCAGATCTGCTGTCAGTCGTGCATCAATAGTCCAAATAGAAGTACTTTTGAATCTAATTTCTGCTTCCTGGTGGAGCTCTTCAATCCTTAGTGGCAAGACCCAGGAATTATAAGCACAAGACCTATGAGAAGCTAAGACCACCCATGCCCAGAAGGTTAAGATGGTAGCCATGCTGCAACCTTTAGTACAGTAAGATTCTCACTCAAAGCTAAGATATAGGCCTCACCAAAGGAACAGTCAGATATGGGGAGGAAAGAAAAAGCACCAAAGTAAAAGTTGTCCACTGGCCCTTTCCCCAAGAGCAATTTCAAAGGATAGCATTCAAATGCCTCAACAAAGGGGCAAATCTTAACTTAAGTAGAACAAAAAGACCTGTGCTTGCTGACTGCTAGATTGGGAATGTTATATGGATTGGGAAATCCGAGATAGAACAGAAGACAGAAACAGGGGCATGAGTGGTCAGTAGGCAGGAAGCCAAGAGCTGCTGGAGCTAGAAACTGCTGAAGAGGCAGCGTTGACAGCAACTCTGGAAAGGGGCAGCAGAGCAGAATGGAGAGAGAAAAGGAGCCAGCCGAGTCCGAGAAGCAGCCAGCTGAGTCAAGGCACAGCCGAGTTCTGTCTGCACAAGACAAAGCCAGACTGGGACCCAAAAATGGTGTCATAGTGATGACTCACTAAATCAGTAGGTGGGAGATCACAGAGATGCAGAATTAGTGGGTCTGCTTTTCCATTACAATTTCATTCTTAAAACTCTTGACAAAAGGCACACATTGTTAAATTTTTGTTCCTGTATGTCTTTACTGTCATCATCACTTTCCAAGTGCCAGAAGAATCAGGTATGTGAAACCATTCCAGTGACCAATCAGATACTTTAGTAGTAAACTAATATGTGTCCAAGACTTGAACAGTCAGGAACAACAGAGGAAAGACGTGGTCACAGTGATCTGTACTTACTGAAAATTTACACAAAGTCTAGAATTTAATGGAATTTGATCAAACTCAGTTTGCATGTAGCTCTCACCCTTGCCATTGAATTTCAAGTGTGCAAGATGGAATACAGGAGAGGCAATCAGCTTAGAAAAGAACAGTGGCTTTCTCTATTAATCCTCTAAAGACTTCTGCCATACATATCCTCCCACTCTATCAAAAAAAAAAAAAACAAAACAGAAATAAGAAACCCTGAATAAAGAGTTAAGAAACCAAAAGTCATGATAAGGATATTCTACTTATAAATTATAAAATCTTAGACACTTCCTAAATGTTCAGGGACTCAACACCTTTATCTGTAAAATGAGGGTGACGATGTTGCTTTCTCATTCTTGTCATAAACATAAGAAAGTGAGACGTGAAGAATATAAGGTGCTACAAATGTACACTACAATTATGACTATATAAGGATAATATGAGACATTTTTATTTCTATTTCATTTCATTTCTTCCTTTGTTTCTTTTTTTATTTTTATTTCTATACCTAAACATACGGTGAATATGCTACTTCCAGATTGAACAGCTTTCCAATTCTAGTAAAACATGATAAAGTACAGAGAAGCCAAAAGGAATTTGGAACAGCGGGCTCATCAGAAACGCTATTTATTAAAAGCGATCGTTGGATAATGTCTGCATACTAATCATAAACAGATGATTAGCATCAGCTCAATTGCACAGTGACTTCACCAACTGTCTTTTCTGTTTTCCTTCCTATCCTTCCCATGACGTACATTTTACTTGTTTTCCCTACAAAATGGTGTCAATTTCCTGATTTTCAGCCAAGTCAATCTTCTTGTCCTTGTATATGGAATTTAAAGCCACTCGATTATACATAGAAATGTTATTAAAATAGACTTTGATTTTAAATGTCTCTATGATACAGCAAAAATGTCTATTATTTATCAAAGTCTCCATCTAATGGAGACAAATTCTGAAGCCACTTTTCTGGCCTTGTGACTTTCTTTGTTCTCTAAGAAAAGGAAATGGGATGGGAGAAAGTGAAACAGAGAGAAATGAAAGAGTTGGGAATACTAGCAAAATTTTAATTTAAAATTCTACATTGTCCTGTGCTATACACTAAATATTCATGTCCCACTCCACCCCCCCAAAGAAAAAAAATTATATGTTGCAATCTAGTCCCTAACGTGATAGTATTTGCAGACAGAGCCTTTAGGAAGTGATTAGGTCGTGACGGGGAGCCCTTGTGAACGGAATTAGTGCTTTTACATAAGAGGCCAGAGAGAGATCCCTTGCTCTTCTACCACGTGAGGACACAGCAAAAAGGTGCGGTCTATGAACCAGTAATTAGGCACACCGCAGACACTGAATCTGCCAGAACTTTGACCTTTGACATTTCCGCCTCCAGAACTGTGAGAAATAAATGTACTGGTTTAGAAGTCACCCAGTCTGTGGTATTTTGTTGTAGCAGCACAAACAGAGTAGGATATCCTCGAATTATCTCTCTCCTTTGTCCCTTACATCAAACTGGTCACTAAACCTATCTTTTAAATATATATATATCCGTTCTGGTCCTTCCCTCTTTTACTTTTATTTCCTTTTTCAAAATCCTTGCAGTTGTAACTCTTACAATACTATTTTCACTGGTTTTTCTTTTCAGCCCTTCATTCTGCCACTCCAGTCTCCAACTCTCATCAGGCTTTTCTGTTTAAAGGCCTCTAATGGTTTCCTGTTGCTTATAGACAGACATCAAATCTCCAGAGCCAGACCCCGCATCACACATCCAGTAGACTATGTCTTAACATTTTCACCGTGCTTTCTTCTCTTCCATCAGAGTAGACTATTTATAAATTATCACCAGGCTGTGATTGTTTTTTAATGAAAGCTCCTAAAAAAACCATTATAGAATGATCATATGGTTTGAGTCCTGAAGATTAGCCTGTCATTCAACAGATCCCTCGGCTCTGGAAATTACCATTACCCTCACAGAACTTAGAGTTGGAGAGAAAAACATTACCAAATGTAAATTCTAATATACTAATGTGGTTGTTAATTTCTCTTTATTCTTTGACCATATATTTACAGAATGTCTATCATGTGTTCTTCACAATGCTTGGTGCCGTACACCAAGTGAATGGTGACTGTCATTTGGGATTATTAAGAAATGCTTTGTAGAAGAAATCTTAGTAGAAATCTATATAAGGCCCCGTAGATAGCAGAAAAAACAACATCCCAAATGAAAAGTCCACAACTGCATGCATGGGGGACAAGTTGAAGAATGACATAGCTATAATGGGCGTAGTGTATTAGAGAACTTAAAATCAATATATAATGCCAAGATCTAATGCCACTTAAATGTTTATAGCAACTCCGGGCCATCTGTCAAATGTTTACTCTTATTAAAATTTTCTCTGGAGGAAGATGCGACTTTGACTCAACTCACCAGGAGTAATTGAATTCTTTCTAGGTTCTAAGTGTTCTAAGTGCCCCCACACACAGCAGAGAAATAAAGTGTCTGACCTAGGAAGTATTTTATTGCAGGAAACAAAAATAAACAAATATGTAATATAATGTAAGGCAGTAGAGCTCAAAGAATGATAAAATGTAGTCAAAAAGTAGCACATCATAAGAAGTGGGGCATTACTATTCAAATAAAATGGTCCAGGAAGTCCTCTCTGACTAGATGACATTTGCACAGAGACCTGAATAAAATTAAAAGGAAGCCTGTGTAGATTTGAGGGTAAATCATTGTAGGCAAAGGACTAGCAAGGGCAAAGATCTAGGCAGAAACATGTCTCATGTTTAAGGAACAGCAGGAGACCACTGTGTGGCTGGGGTGCTCAGGAAATGGGGAGAGTGATGGAAATGTAGGGCGTCTTTAGATTTTATAGTCACTGTGGTGCAAAGTTTTTTGGAGGATTCTGAGATAAGAAAGGACATAATCTGATTAGTGTATCTGAAAGGTCTCTATGTTGTCCACAGGTAAACTATACTTTAAATTGACTATAAGGCAGAAACTTTTCTGTGATGGTAAACCAGGATAGCTTCTGCCTTGTAACCAGCTTAATGTTCACAGGTGGGGAGTTTCAAATGTACAGACCTCCTCTTGAATTATAAATTTTAATTTTAGTAATAGCCATAATAAAACAAATTTAAGCACAGGATGTGCTTTTGATATTATCTGGAACTGTTCGGCAGGAAAAAATGCTGAGAAAAGCAAAGCAGCATTTAGTTTCATTTAAGCTACCAAGCATCTTACAAGGACATAATCAATTGCTATGCACACCACAAACAATAAATGCAGGTTGGATTGAATTTTACCCCACCGAATCCAGAGAAATTAGGTTTTAAAGGAACACCAAAACAAAATATCTGAGATTGCCTAAAGATCAGAGTTCTGCCAAGACATCTTAACAGCCATGTTCACACAGTGTGGTACAAAGCCAAACCAACTACCTGGGCAACTTAGATAAGACACATCTTTAAAAAATTGTAAAAGCTAGAAAAATGAAACCCAATTAACCAACTAAGAGATCAATAGACAGTGGGAATTCTCCTACATTTTTATTTCATTGTTTAGGCTTTATATGCCAGAAAAAAGGAGTGAACCCTCTCCAAAATGTTGCATCAGTCCTCTGTGCAATTGTCAGTTCCTTTCCTCTGAGCTGGCAACATTTACAATATCATTTCCTGTAATTCAAATACTTTTGTCTGTGCACTTTGGGTTAAACGTCCCTTCTCCACTCAAGACTCCATCTTCAGGAGACAGGAGACAGCCTCAGGTCCTCAGAGTAAGACCACCCCTCCCAGGCCTCCACGTATCACTTAGAAGCCATGAAGGGTCCCAGGTCCCCACGCCTCACTACTCTCAACCTTCAAAGACTCATCACCACTCTCTGCTTTGAGGCCACCAGAATTCATTAAATTATGGTCCTTTCTACCAATTATATTCATCATCCCAAGGAACTCTGGGTGACTCTTCATCATCTCTAATCCTCATATTTCTCCACATTCCTGAGCTGTCGCAATCCTCGATATCTCTCCAACCTCTGAAACTCTTCCACTGTGTCCTTTGGAACTTAGATCGGACATTTCCAGCACCCAACTCCCCATCCTCCCCCTTGGGGCTTTATTGTTTTTAGTCTAATGCATACCTGGATCTCCCTGAGGGCATGCTGCCCCTGAGACCCTCTCAAGAGATGGTTATTTCCTCCCACAAGCCCTACCCTGAGTGGGGAGCTCGGGAAGTGTCCCCCTTGCTTCTCATTACCACTTTCACAGCACTATATCTTTCCTAAAATCCCAGCTTTGAATCTCTCTCGTTTCTCAAAAACATTAGCATCCAGTTTACTGTTACTCTCTTTCCAAAACTTCTTCAATCCGTAATCCTGGTGATTTAAATATTCACATGAATGATTTTTCCAACACTCTGGACTCTCAGACCATTGAACTCCTCTTCTCTATAATCTTGATCTGAACAATTCCTCAACCACAAACTCCCATGGTCATAACCCAAGACTTGTCATAATAAATGAATGCAACCCTTCTTTAATTTCAATTTCAACAATTCTATTCTCTAACAGAAAACTATCTGCTCCAAGAAAATCTCCATCCTTTTAACCCTGCCAACTTTCCACTCACTCTCCTAGTGTCTTTCTTTCCCTCCTTACTCAAACTTAATTCCCATTTTAACCATTATAAATCAGCCCTTGTGAATACTCTCAATCCCTTGTTCCTCTCTTACCTCTTAACATTCTTTTAGCAAAACTTGAACCCTAGTGAAATCCATCTCTCCACCATCTCTACACTTCCATCTCTTCAACTAACTGTGGCTAGAGTAAAATAGACGAACACGCTACTTGCTCTCACTTTAAATTTATGACTTCTAACTTCTAGTGGGCCTTATAGCTGTCCTAAAATTATGGTACATTTCCTTAGACCATTCACACTCCTCTCTCCTTGAATCGTCGACACCTCACCCTTTCACACTCCCAAATTATGACCTTGCTTTCTACTTTACTGAGAATAATTAAATAATCAGAAGATAACTGCTTCAAGTTCTGGCCACCATGACATTGACCCATTTGCCAGCATTTGGCCCCCAAATACTACAACTTTGCTCCTATTACTATACATGAGTTATCCCTAAAAAGTTGTTCCCAGCTTAGCAGCATCAGTATCACCTGGGATATTAGAAATGCAAACTCTCAGATCAACTCAGACCTATTAATCAGAAAATCTGGGGGTGGGACCCTCCAATCTGCTTTTTGCCAAGTCCTTCACGTGATTTTGATACATGCTAAAGCTTGAGAACCATTTCTGTTTTCAAAAACATTTTTTAATTATGCTGATTGTCTTCCAGATACTATGTTTTAATGTTTAGGAAGGAGAAGTGGACGTCAGGTGATTCTAATGTGCAACTTTGAAAATCATCGCTATGAATTAACTTTCCATACTCTTATCTAAAGACAATCTCTCGAGTTGATTAGCAGTTTCCATCTCCCCTTGCCGTCTCCAAAACATTGCTCCAGCAACCCTTTTCTCTTCTCTCTCTTGCATCTTCAGTTTTTCTTCTCTATGAGAGTATTGCTATTTTTTGAAAACACGCTGTGCTAGCTCTTGTTTAAAATTTTTCTCTTAGCTTCTCTTCTCTCCAGGTACTGCCCTATTTTCCTACTCACCTCTAAAGCAAAACGCTCTTAAGAGAAATCTATACTAATTATGTCCAATGCATATCTTTCCATCTCATTCTCATTAAACCCACTCTAATCAGCTGCATCCCCCACTACCCTATGAAATCTGGATGTGTCCCCAGCATGCCACTAAATCCAATGGTTAAGTTTCCATCTTCACTGTACTTGATCTCTTAGCAGCCATTGACTCTGTTAATCACTTCCTCTTTCTGCAAACACTTTCTTCACTTTGTTTTCAGGAAACCACCTTCTCTTTTTAATGTTTTTTTCTCCCTGCTGCACTGACAGCTCCTCCTCTAACTCCTTTGTTGATTTCCACATAGTTTTGGTTGCTTTAGGCCCCAGTCTTTGCACCCCCTCTCTTCTGTCTCCACACTCACCCCCTCACTGATCTTATCTCATTTAATGATGTTAAATACCATCTAACACTAACATATACAAAAATGTTATCTCCCGGTAAGATCTTCTTCCTAAACTCAAGACTCATAAAGCCAACTGCCTACTCACCACGTCCTAACAGACACTTCCAACTCGACGTGTCCAAAACTGATCGCTGAGCTTTTCTCAAAAAACCATGCTCTTTCCACAGTCTTCTCAAGTCAATCGATGGTAATTCCAGCCTTGCAACTTGAAATCATCCCTGATTCCTGGACTCCTCTCTTTCCCTCCCACACTACCCCACCACTCAGCCTGTCACCAAATCCTGTCGGCTCTACTTTTAAACTTTATTCAAGAACCCATCTTTTACCACCTCCACTGTGCCCACCTGTCCAAACCACCACCTCTCTTGCCTGAATCAGGCAACTCTATTCTCAATGGTGTCACAATTCCACCCTTATCTCACCACAGTCTATTTTTAACTCAGCAGCCAGAGAGATACTTTCAAGATATGTCAGTTCATGTCACCTTTTCATGCAGAACTCTCCAAAAGTTCCCTGTTCCACTCATAGTAAGAGCTAAGGACTTTACAATCCCTGACAATCAATGCCCATCAAATTCTAATCTACAGTTACTCTGACCTCATTTCCTGGTATTCTTCTACTCAATCGCTCTTCTGTTACAGCAGTGACATCCTTGCTATTTCTTCTTCACATCAGCCATGATCCTGCCTCACAGTTCACACCGCATGCCTTCAGTATGCCCCTCCAGACCCACTCTCCACCCTTCTGAACCCTGCTCCGTAATTTGGAAGGATGGACTCCCTGACGGATGCAGTAGTCTCTCTGGCTCTCTTTTTCCAGGTGGATCTGGCCAACGGATAACTCTCAAAAGCGAAGAAGGAGAAACAAAAGTGAGGTCACAGTCTTTCCTTTTCTCTCCTTTCTGCTGCTTCCTTCCTGCAGGGTCGGTACGGCGCTGCATCACTCGGCCTAAGATCACAGCTGCAGTCAAGCAGACTCTAACACAGCTGTCTCTTACTGCATGTTCCAATAATCACCTACCAGTCACCCACTCAAGCCTATTGATGATGATAGTGCCCTACATACTCTAGCTCCCACACACTATATTGTGTCTTGTCATTTCCCTACATTCTGCCCACATCTTAGTGACTGATCATTTTTATCAACTCAAAATACCTAAGTTGCCTGTGTCATCAGTCTTCTGCTCTGACTACTACAGGGCTTTCGCACTTGCTCTTTCCTCTACCTGCAGCACTCTTTCCAAGTTATGCACCTTACTCACTCCCAAGCCTCTTTCAAGTCTTGGCTCAAATGTCACCTTCTCAAGAAGGCCTTCCCTCTTCTACCAATTTAAACTTGCACTTCTCCTCACACTCCTTTCCCTACATATCTTTCTTATTTTGTTCTTTTCTATGGAACTTACCATCCTTCGATGTACCAACTTATTCACTTTTTTGTTTTATTTATTGCTTACCTCCCCCATTCCCCACTAGAAGCTAAACTCTCTGAGGACGAGACTTTTTATTTGGTTTTATTCACTGCAATATCACAAACACTTAGAACAGTGATTAGCTGCAAGAAATGTTTTTTTGAATGCATGCAAAACAAAAACAAAAATAGAACAAACAAAAGACCCCTAAAAGCCTCACAAGGTTAAAAGAGCTTAAAAACCTTACCAAGTTTTAGTAAATTACTCTGTGATCTGTTTAGGCTTGCCCAAACCCAGGCGAGTTGTTAACTAGAGATTTTATTGAATCTCACCACTGGTGATTCCTATTCAAACAGGTCAAGTTTAGAAAGACAAATTTGCCCTTCAAATTCCACTTTTAGAGTAAATGTTAAAGTCCATAAATCATTGCAGTTGCCTAATTAGATATAAAGCTGGGTCCCAGAAATGTGAAGCAGGAATAGCGTCAGTTTGATACATGTGATTACTCAGTGTTTTCTGTCTCCTGGTAGTTTATTGATCCTCTATTTTGTGAGTTTGCAGGAGAAAGTAATTTTTTTGCTCAAGTAATTTTGCATGGATGAATTCCCAATACCTCAATGCAGTTATTCTTGACAGATGTAGAAAAACCAACAGCCCTGCCTTTCTCTCAGCCTTCAGGTCTGTAATTCTCTCTGTAATTATCTTGCTCCCTGAGTTCATCTTCCCCTCATTGAAATTAGGAAACTTTTATTCTTTTGTGAATTAAGCCCTCTTGACACCAGCCTACCAAGGATGCAGGTACATAACCCATAAATAATTAAAAGTTAAAAGTTAAAAGAGTCATTGCTCTGATGATTTCACTTGCATCTTATTCTTAGAAGCGCTCTTTCATGTGAGGATCTGACACTTTTTTACCCACATATGGAATGACAATGTCTGTCTTCCTGCTTCTACCATCACTTTCTTTGGAAGTCACCACCACTGCCTTAAGCCTGCTATGAGAACTTCATTTTTCAACAAATAAAAGGAAGCTTTCCAAAGTTTGTGTATGGTGGTTAATATCTTTGCAATGATCTATTTGAATGCCTTTTACACTCTGGTAGAGATACAGGATAAAACTAAAGAAGGCAATATCTAAATTAGATGTCCATCTCATATACTAATATAGAATTGACAAATATCAACTGATATGGCAAAGCAAATATTTAATAAATAACTAATTGCTCAACGGTTAAGATTACTGGTTGCCATATAACAACAACTTTTATTTTCTTTCTGATTGAAAAGTCACTTTTATTCATTGTTAGAACTGTAGAATACAAACTAATGCAAACTGAAAGAATATAAAACTCATCCTTATTCCCATGTGGCAGACATGGAGAGGCATCACTCATTCCCATTCAAAGAAGAAATCACCACCCAGCTCCGAGGAATGTGCCTGTCTGACAGCCTCCAATTGTTAACTCCTTTAGCATCTGCCTTGACTTTCATCTTGGGCCATGCCCCGAACAATGACTGAGGTAGGCCTTGGTAGCCAAAGTCATGGTAGCCAAAGTCATGGCCTACCCATTTCTACTCAATGCGATCCCCTCTAATAGGCAATCTCTGCTCCTAAGAGCCTACTGGCCTGGTAGAGATCGTCAGGGCTGCATCACAGCCTGATAGTTCCCCTGTCTAATCCTCCTTCTTTCTCTTTTCTTTCAAGGTGTTACGCTCCAATAATCATTTTTTCTTCAACTGTGGTAGAATATGCATAACATACAATTTACCATAGTAACCATTGTCAAGTATATTGTTCAGTAGTATCAAGTATATTCACATTGTTAAGAAACCAATCTCCAGAACTTTTTCATCTTGCAAAACTGAGACTCTACACTCATTAAACAACAACGCTCCATTTATTCACTCCTCACCCAGTTCCTAGCAATCACCACGCTACCTTCTGTTTCTGTGAATTTGACTACTCTAGATACTTCGTGTAAGTGGAATACAGTATTTGTCTTTTTGTGACTAGCTCATTTCACTTAGTATAATATCCTTAAGATTCATCCATGTTGTAGCATGTGTCAGAATTTATTTCCTTTTTAAGGCTAAATAATATTCTATTGTATGTATATACCACATTTTGTCCATCCATTCATCAGTCCATGAACATCTCGATTGCTTCCACCTTTTGGCTATTGTGAATAATGCTGCTATGAACATAAGTATGCAAATATCTCTTTAAGACTCTGTTTTCAATACTTTTGGCTGTATACCCAGAGGTAGAATTGCTATTTCATATGGTAATTCTATTTTTAATGTTTTGAGGAACCATCATACTCTTTTCCATAGTATATACATTTTGCATTTCCAACAAGAGTGCACAAGGGTTTCATTTTCTCCATCCTCATCAACATTTGTTATTTTCTGCTTTTTCGATAGCAGCCATCCTAATGGGTGTAAGATTGTATCTCATTGTGGTTTTGATTTGCATTTCCCTGATAATTAATGATATTGAGCATATTTTCATATGCTTTTTGACCATTTGTATATCTTCTTTGGAAAAATGTCTGTTCATATCTTTTGTCCCTTTTTCATTGAATTATTTGGGGGTTTGTTGCTGTTGAGTTGTACAAGTTCTTTGCATAGTCTAGATATTAACTTTTTATCAAATATATGGTTTGCAAATATTTTCTCCCATTCCACAGATTGCCTTTTTGCTCTGTTATGTCCTTTGATTCACAAAAATTTTTGATTTTGATATAGGCCAATTTACCTAATTTTACTTTTGTTGCCTGTACATTTGATGTCATATCCCCCCGCCAAAAAAAATCATTGTTAAATCCAATGTAATTAAGAATTTTCCATTTTCTTCGATGAGTTTTATAGTGTTTAAAATATTGCATTTAGTTCTTTAATCTATTTCGAGTTCATTTTTGTATATGGTATAAGGTAAAGACCCAACTTCATTCTTTTATATGTGGATATACAGTTTTTCCAACACCTTTTGTTAAATCCCCAGTAATCCTTTTGCATTTCTAATTCTGTATAGTGTCTGCTTCCCACAAGTCTTGACTCAATCAGCACATACCCGAACCAGAGGGAGCAACAGTCAAGACTTTATATCTGTCTTCCCAGTCCTGTACCTATCACTCCCTCTGTCCTCTCCCTACATCACACCACACACACACACACACACACACTACTGTATATGCTGCTTTTTTAAAATGACAATATATTATATATTTCTGTTTCATTGAATATATTCAGAACCATCAAATTTAAAAATTTTGTAGTGTCTCATTGTATAGATGTGTCATTATTTATTTAACACCTTATTTTTAATGACCATTTATTAAAAGATTCTTCATTTTTTTAAAATCCCATTTCCTTTTGAAGATTAATCTACAAAATATTCTATGCTTAAATACAGAAAAACCTTTATTGGTATTTTTTTATTATTGTTTCATTTATTCTTATTTTCATTCTTCCTTTATGTACTTTTATCTAAAAATAAATATTTAGTCTTCCATGGCTTGCATAAAAATAGAATTTGCTAGGCTCTTCATATGATGCTCCTTGGGACCAAAGAACACACTTCAACCAAGTCTAGTTGTAGCTGATGGGGTTTTAATTCCTTGAGACACAAGATGGCCTGGATGGCAAAGCTATTTAGTGCTACATTATTGCATTTGACCTCAAGGCTGACCAATGCTAATACGTACATACTCTATCAACCTCCAAGGTCTTTTTGCCCTGGAACTCTTAACCCCAGGAATCTACTGACTTCACTAGCTGCTAAAACTCTAAAAGATTCCTGACACCAGGGTAGGAGCAACTATATGCATAACTAAGCCCTAGAAGACAGGAAACCAATTCCCATTGGACTTCTTACTGGCTCTGTGACTTCAGTTATAACACTTACATATTTTGAGCCTTGTTTCCCCATATCTAAATTAGTAATTCTAATTACCTTCTGCTCAAAGTTGTTATAAGCTTCAAATAAGTGACATGTGGAAAATTAATTTATAAATAGAAGGCATAATACAAATTTTAGTTTATATTCTCTTTTTAATTATTGATTTGGGCGGGGCATTGATTAACAAAATCCAATAAGTGTACAATTCAACAGTAAGTCATATATATATTGTGTGTTCACTGCCCACAGTTAGATTTCTTTCTATCACCACATATTTGACCCCTTTTACCCCTATCTACCTCCTCTTCCCTTCCTTCTCTCTGGCCACCACTAATCCACTGTCCATGTCTATGAGTCTCTGTTTGTTTGTTGCTTTATATTTATATCCCACATATAAGTGATATCATGCGGTTTTTAGCTTTTTCTGTTGGGCTTATTTCACTTACAGCGATTATCTCAAGATCCATCCATGTTGTCACAAATGGTAGTATTTCATCTCTTCTTATAGCTGAGTAATATCCCATTGTACATATGTACTACATCTTCTTTATCCAATTATCTATCAAAAAACACTTCAGTTGTTTCCATGTCCTGCCTGCCATGAATAATGCTGATATGAACATCAGTGTGCATATATTTTTTTGGATAAAGTTTTTAAGTTTTTTGGGGGTAAAGAGCCAGTAGAGGGATTGCTGGATGATGTGGTAGATAAATTCTTAGTTTTTTGAGGTACCTCCATACTGTTTTCCATAGTACTTGTACCAATTTGCAGTCCCACCAGCATGAGAGTTCCTTTTTTTCCACATCTTCCCCAACACTTGCTGCTACTTGTCCTGTTGATAATAGCCATTCTAACAGGTGTGGGATTGTATCTCATGGTGTTTTTGATTTGCATTTCCCTAACAGCCGGTGAAGTTGAGCACCTTTCATATGTTTGTTGCCCATTTGTATGCCGTCTTGGGAGAAGTGCCTATTTAGGTCCTCTGCTCATTTTTTAATTGGATTGTTTGTTTTTTTGTTGTTGTCGTTATTGAGTTGTATGAGTTATTTATATGTTTTGGATATTAAGTCCTTACTGAAGGCATTGTTTGCAAATACATCTTCCCATTTGAATGGTTATCTCTTTATCTTCATAGTTTCTTTTGCTGTGCAGAAGCTTTTTAATTCAATATAGTCCCATTCATTTATTTTTGCTTTTACTGCCCTTGTCGTTGAAGTCAAATTCATGAGCCTGGTGCAATTGTGCAAGTAAGTAGTGACTATAGTGCCTTCGCTGGAAAAAAAGGAGGCCAAGCAAACCTCAATTCTCACATATAACAACTTAACTCACCACAGCTAGTCATACTTTTGTTAAGTTGAGCTAAGTCTCCCAAACACTACTCACTGATTGACTGAACTGCAGATTTCAGCCCAGTCATTAGCAGCTTTTAAACTACCATTAAGTGTTCTCAGCAGCCAGTGTTGTGGATTTTGTTGAGTCATTAGACATTCAATGGTGCCCAGCTGGCTTAAGTCCTCTTTACTGGAACAACCACAGATTCTAGGTAAGGTTGACATAATCCCCTGGCAGAATGAGTAAACGCCATTGGTGCCAAGCCATTTGACATTGCCTAAGAGTGAAGTCACTAGCACTCACATGTGAAGAGAGTGCAGATTGCCACACTTATCCTTGGGGAAAGTTATAGCCTATGTACAAGTACCAAAGGGCAGGGCCAACCTGGAATTCTACATCCTCCAGCATGCTCAGTCTCTGGGGTAAACAACTCCATCTAAGGAAGCTTCGCATCCATTCTACCCCCGCCTCCCCCGACTGCAATCGAATGCTTCTGAAATCAGTGAACTACATCTTATTTAAAGTCTTAACCTGTGAACATAAAGATGAAGATAATGTTCACAGCGGTCCCTCTATATAATGATAAATGCCTAATTAAGAGAGATTCTTATATTGAAATATCTGAAATATTACATTGTTTAATCTTTCAGTCAAAGGAACTAAAGCTGAAATCGAGGATCCAGCCACCTTCTAAGGATCAAGACTGATGAAAACAGAAAGTCAGCTTGACATTGCTAACTCTGGATACAGCACTATATCAAACAGGCATCCTAACCCAGCTCAAAATCTTCCCCTGGCAGCACTATGGTGAGGACTGTTAATAATAACTTATTGAAGAAAAAAATTTACTGGCAATGAATTAAAACTGAACTTCTATTCTCTAAGCTCCTATGCTTCAGGAAATACAAAGAAAAAGAGGTAACGAGGGAGGAAAGGAAGAAAAAAACTATTTTATACTTTAAAAGGTAACAGTATTTGTGCAGGTTGCAAGCCTGAATAAAGCTAAAAAGATATATCTAAATAGCATCTCTCCTCCCTTACCTCACAAGCGCATTCAAAACAAGTCAAACCTCTACTTCTGAGGTCTGTCAAAATAATTGGTAATCAAAAATAATCTTTCCAACATTTCCTTGGAGTCCACCACTTTTCAAATCACTTCCACAGCCCCTCCCAAAAATCCTTCCCATGACCCTACCCTGCCACCATCTCACAGCTCCCTTAGCCTACAGCTTGGCCGTTCCAATTCCTTACTTTTCATCTATACTCTTCCATCTTCCAGATAAGTCCAGCTTCCTTAACATTAAGGAGCTTTCTTTTGATAAATTGAACAATGACCCTAAGATCATCAAATAAAATGGACATATTTCCGTTCTTAACTTACTTGCTGTGATATTTTTCATCACTGACCACCTCCTCTATCTGGAATCCCTTCTCCTTAGCGTCTAGGATAACTCTCTCTTGTAGCTTTATTTCTACTTCTCCTTATGTTCCTTTTCAGACTCCTTTTGCAAGTTTCATTCTCCATGTAATATACTAAATATATATTTAGTTCCCATGGCTCTATCCTAAGCCCTCTGTTCTAATTAGTCTACCAACCATTCCTTGGCCAGTTCGTCCATGTTTACTTGCTGATAGCGTCCTAGCTCATAGCCCTTTAATGGGTTTAAATCCTGAATATCCAACTGCACATGTCCTACAAGCCCCTCGAACTCAACACATCTGAACTCTTTCAAACCTGATCTTCTTGTATTTCTGTAAAGGGCCCTACCTTTCACACAATTACCATGGCCAAAAATCTGAAAGACATTCTAAACACTCTTCCTTTTACTTGCTCTTCAGTATCCAGTTGATCACCAGCCTATAAATTCTATCTCCTTCATCTGTGTCAAAACCATCTTTTTCCTCAATCTCCACTGCCATTGTTTTAGTTCGTACTCTCACCATTTCACCCCAGGTTCACTCTGTACTAACCAATCTCCCTACTGTGCCACCCTATCCCCTGCAAGCTCTCTCCTAATCACAACTACAAAAATGGTGATTAAGAATTTAAGGATTCTGAGTTAGAGGCTTGAGAATTTTGATCCTATTCTCATCATATTCCTATGAGAAGGGTCTCTAAACTTCTGTTTTCTAAACTCTAGAATGAACCTAAATAATACTTTTTTCAGAGGTTTGTTAGAATTAAGTGGGATACTATGTTCTTAAGCTCCTAATCTTTCAAACTCATAAGCATTTCCTGGCACATAAAACATTCTCAGTAATTAAAGGAACCCTTCCTTTATTAATGCTATATTACTACAATAAAAATATAATCCATTATTTTACTTTCCTGATTATAATCCTAAAATTACTTTCCAGAGCATGTAGAATAAGTATAGACATCTCATTCTAGTTTCTATGAACTTCATTTTCTGGCTTCTGTCTACCTTTAGCTGCATCTTCTTAATCTCTCTAGCATGCCTTCTCTTCCCTAGACACATGGGACACTGAAGTTTCCAAAACATACCCTATTTTATCTTCAGCATATCCACATTTCTGTCACTTCTATCTAAAATGCCTTTTTCCTTTTTATCAACTAGAAGATTCCTATTGATTTTTTTAAAACTTGAATTAAATCTCAAAATCTCCTGGGAAATGGCCTCTTTCTCCCACAGACTCCTTTGGATGGTCCTCCACGTGTATAGGAATCACACCTCAGCTGTACCTACAGCTTCGTGTAGCCACATCAAAGATTTTATCTTCTCATTCTATTTATGCTTCTTAGCTTGATTATCTCCCCATGCCACCCACCCCCCCTGAATCTAGTACCATAAACATAAAAATTTTTTAATCAATTGGAATCTTGTCTGTGTCTTCACCTCTTCATATGCCTGTCACATAGTAAGTGCTCAATCCAAGTAGATGAAGGAAAAAAAGAAAGGATGGAGCATACAAGAAGATAAGAAGGAAATGGATGAAAGAAGGAAAAATAAAGCTGTTTCTTACTATGCTAAGTTCCCAGGGTGTATTTTCTTCAGATTCTGAGAGCTCTCCCCATTTTCCTACAGCAAGAGCTGTTATAATCTCCGGTGTAGAGAGTCCGTGCCTGTATCTCCCTGCAATCTCCCAGGCAGCTCTGCTTCTGTGCTCCCTATTCAATCAATTCTCTGCCTCCAGCTCATTTTTATCCACTGTGATCTGCAGATCTTTATCTTAACAAATGATTCTTTATTAATACTGGAGAGATTTATCTCTTTAATTTTTTACAGTGCCCTTACTGTGAGGACAACCCGTGAAAGGAGCTAGAGAGAGGAATCTGTGTTTTACTTGTGTTACTCCCCGCTTACTTAGGGAATCATTGAACAAATATTTTGAGTACCTGCTCTTTGCCTGACAGTGTATTAAGCATAAGAAATACAAAAGTTGATGAGCTGAGGTCTTGGTTTGGCAGTGAACTCACAGATGAGTGAGTTCTTTCAACTAATGTTGAGTGCTTACTGTGTTCCAGACACTGTATTAGGTGCTGGGAAAATAACAGTGAACAAAAACAGAAAAAAAATTTCTGCTCTCATGGGGATGACACTTAGTAAGGAAAGAAGACAATAAACACCTGAGTTGGTCTAAGGATAAAAGAATGAAGAGAAGCCAAGGCGGACACTGGGCGATCAATTATCCACTTGAGGTTGTCAAATCAAAGGGAAATGGACACTTCTTGGTGTAGCATGGTAATGGGGTACAAATTATTAAATTCTGTAGAGCCAACTGGACCTGCTTACAGATTGGATATGCATTATTAAAAAGAAAGGTGGGTCAATCCTGACACCAAGGATTTTGGTGTATGTACTTGGGAGAAAAGAATTCACCTTTACTTGAGTTGAAAAAGTCAGCAAGAGAGTAGTTTCTTTTTGTTTTTGTTTTTGTTTTTGTTTTCAGTGAAATAAAAGGCAATATCATGATCTGAGGGTAAAGAATAGAGAGAAAATATTAGAGTTTGAGAGGAAAAGAGAACTAAATATTAATTGTCTATGTCCTCTGTGGTTGTTTGAAGGTGAGAGATAGATAAAAGATCAAATGCTTAATTTTGGATGTGGCATGTTTGAGATGCCTGGAAACAATAATAACAGGAAACATTTACATAGTAATCACTCGAAAATATAATCACTAGAAAATGTCTGGTGTGAATTTAAGTCACACCATACATCTCTTAGTGTTATGGACCCATAGTAGTAATATAACATCATAAAGTCGCTGTTCCAGACATCATTCTCCTGCATTAGAGGTAAGACAGAGGAACTTTCTGTATTTTAGAAAAGAATTTCTTTATTCTTTGTGGATTAGGATTAAGGACCGCCAATATTTTAAGAGCATGATGCTTCCATATGACAGCAGGAATTACAGATCATGAGTAATGGTTAATGTAGTAGGAATAAAAAAATATTCAGAGATAGCAGAGAAAAGTTAAATCCTTCCTGAAGGGACATTGGCTTATTGTACATCCAGTTTTATTAAATATTTAGCCTCAATTGTAAACTCCACGGAAAGACAACTCTCAGTTCATATATCAGAAGATCCAGAATACATCTCAAATATATATCAACTGTATTTTGACCGAGGAGCATTTACTGAATTTTAGTAGTGTTTTATGTAGAATATATGTTGAGTTCTTACATTTTAATTAACAAAATATATTCCCTCTCTACATGATTTTTTTAACTAAGACAAATGCTGCCGATGGTTACAGTAAAATGAAGACTGAGATTTACTTCTGAATTTGACAACTTTAAGTCATTGGTGACCATTATAAGCCATTTTTGAGAAGTAATGTGGGGGAAATCATTATAGAAGGATGTTCAAGAAGAATGAAAGGTGAGTAACTGGAAACAGATAAATCTTCTAAAAGGGTTTCCCGGGAGGAGCAGAAAGACGGAGTGGTATCTGGAAGAACATGTAGGTTAAGGGAGGAATTTTTTAAAGGAAGATTTTGTGGTCCGTTTGTACGTTGATGGAAATGATACAGGGAGAGGGGAAGTTGATGCTTCCAGGGGAGAGATGTCCTGCAGTAGTAAAGAGAAAGTGGGAACTAATGATGCAGAGAAACTTGCTTTAGATAGGATGAGGGAGGACAGATCACCCATGGTTATTGGAGGTTAAGACAGAGAAAAGTATTGGAATATGTTGACTTCTCCTTGATTGCTTTTCTTTCTCGGTAGAATAAAAAACAAAGTTGAGACTGAGAAATAAGGAAGTGATGTTGGAGGCTTTACAATAGAGCAGAAGGTATGAACCAGTTACCTTGGGACAGTTTTGCCATCTCCAAGGAATGTTTACTGCAGAAGCTCCCTGCCAAAATTGCATAACCCTATGTTATGGCAACAGGTCACGAAGGACAGGTGAGTCCTTGTTCTAAATCTGGTTAACAACGTCTTCCCTGAGACCTCAACCTTCTGGGAGTGAAAACGTCAGGCAAGATGCGTGAACACTGATTCACAGCCTGGGAATTTGGACTTGGAAATGAGAGGGTCAATCTCTCCTGAAAGGTTTGATTTGTGGAAACATAAATCCTTATTTCATGCCATGGGAAAATGAGAAGTGTGTCTGTGGGAAAAGAAGAAAAAAATAAATGTGCATAAATAACAAAGCGAGAGAGTCCTGAGAGGCTTGCTAACCCAATTCCAGGCATTCCTGAATCTTAGACCTCAGATTGCAAAAGAACCTTAATACCATCCCATGCCCCTTTTAACCTAGCATAGCTTGAATTCAGTTACTATCACATGCAGCCGTAAGGTTGCCAAAATAATCCAACCCCACCATGGCTGGTCTTGTGCACAGGCAGAATAGGCACTAACAGTATGACATGAGGGATTTGGAAAAGTGAGCCCTCTTGAGCAAACTATCTTCCCTGTCGTTTATGAAATTCCATAATGAGAGTAAAAGGGAAGCATTTTTACAGAGTACTTTCTAAAGTCTAACTCTAAGCTAGGTGTCTTAAAAAATATTCTCATTTAGTCAGTCTTTTAGCACTGTAGAAAAGCTTATTCTTCCAGGACCCAAAGAAGAAATAGCTCTTCCAAAAATATATACATATATGTCTAAAATGACTTTGTATATACCTTTGTTCCAGCATTAGGTGAAAGTGACGTTAATTAAAAATATCATATTTATCAATGTTAAATTTATGATTTAATGACTGAAAAGATATCAAAGAGGCAAGAAAACGTGAATACTTGAACTGAAGACCAAGATGTTGGAAATAAGATTGGGGACAGAGGACAGAGAGCTAGGAATTAAGTGGAAGGAACAAAAAGTACAACAGACTGAAGGACATCAGATATCAAAAGGCTTGAAAGCTGTACGCAGCTGTTGAAGGAAACATGTTCAGAGAGATTAAAAAATGTCTGAAAAAGAAAGAGACTAGTTCATGGAAATGCCTATTAAGGGAATCAATTATTGCTCAATATGTCAGATAGGCATTCTTAACTGGATTATAAAGTTTGAAGAGGTTACTCAGAAAGGAACAAATGTCCTTCATTATCAAAAATTCAAAAAGAAAAGATCTGCCTGGATTCACATTAGAAGCCCGTGTAGAAGAAAAATGTGACACGGAAAATAAATGTCTTAAAAGCCAACTTCCTATTCCACGGACAGATTTCTATTTTCAGCTAAAATAAATAACAGGATGTTGTACTTATTATAATTTAGCTAACAAAGCAGAAAGATATCTAAAGCATATATATTTATAGAGTGTGTGTGTGTGTGTGTGTGTGTATGCTATGCATTGGATATCTCTCTAATAAATATACATATTAATATGTAAAATGGTCTACCAAACATATTATTAAGGAAGGATTATGGAGAGGATTCAAGGTCAAGGTGACAAGGTTGTCCTCTGGAGTGAAGAAACCCTTAGCAATGAGTTCATTGCAGTGAAAAGGATCAATAGAATTCTTATTCACACTCACCCCACTTTTGGAGCCAGGAAACCTACTAAATACTAAGTTTATAGCTTTCTTCTACAATTTTTCTTTTCTTGGCATTCAGGAGAGATGGCTGTTTACAGCTACTTGAAGTTCAGTTCTCCCTGTCGCCTTTTCTTTCTCATCGGAGTCTCATTTGAGAGATCCTCCCTCAAGCAATTTTCCAATCAGAGTGTGGAAAAAAATACTCCTGAACAAAAGGAGCTATAACGCTTTTCAAAATGGTATATTCAAATGTGATTCGAAATGTAGAACACAAAACTTCAAAATGTTGACCGTCATCACCAACACAGACAATGCTAGATCTGGAAAGGAATTTAAGGATCGCTTGATACAAAATGCTCATTTTGTTCATAAATAAACTACAGCCCAGATAGCCGTAGAGACAGGCCCACGGCCACACTAATCGAATGACACAGCTAGAAAGAGATAGAGGTGTTCCATTCCCAGTCCCAACTTCTGAAATATACTTTCCATGCCTTTTCAATAATTTGCATGAACTCCTGATAGCATGTGAATCCAGACATCGATAGCTAATATAAAGATCACTAAAAAAGACAAATAACTAATTCAAGAATCTCAACAGTACATATCCTGTTTGTGAATAAAACTATATAATTCAGTAAATATTCGAAGGGGAGGGAAATAATTAAATAGTAAAAATAATGTTCCATAGTTAAACTTTTATGATCTGGTTATCTATGCACCACATAGATGATTACCATAAAGTTACCCCAAAATCCCATTTGTTATTCATTTACTAAAAATGACTCTGGAGGAAAAAAAAAAAAAAGAGTAGAATCCTGAAAGAAGTCACTGCTGGCAGAGGGTATGCAATTAAGGGTGTCCTGACCCTTTTCCATCCAAAGTGTTAGCCGCAGAGCACAACCGATCTTCATGCAAGAAAATAGATGAGAAAATGCAAGGGAAGCCGGATGGACAGGCACGGCAAAAACCGTGAACTTGCCCTGTTAAATTCAGAAACTGTTTTAAAGAGAAAAGAAGGCTTATTTAAAAAGAGGCATTGATTAAATAGTGAAGTGAAATAGATTTCACCGAAATCAGTACAGGTTGAGAAAGGCACTCTAACACCTCCTTCTCTGAGATAAGGCAGTACTCAGAGATGGAAGATGTCCACTGACTGGAGTGAGGTCCACAAACTCAGCAGGGGTCTTTTCCAAGGAGGTTAAGGAAGGATGGCGAGACCGAAAACTCAATGTAGGAAGAAAGACGAGAGATGAATCCTGCGGGAATATGGGGGAATTAAGAGTAAAGTTGTTATCGGCAAAGACTAGAGTCTAGGAACCCATCAAGGACACAAGTTGGGTGATCAGTCTCCTGGGTCATCAGCAGCCATGCCCTGGGCAAGAGAGCCAAGAAGGCTCAGGAAGCCAGCTGGGTTTTTCTTAAAGGATCCTTCAATGAGACAAACCTGGGGCCTTGGCTTAACGCTCACCAGTGACTATAAATCATGTATTTCAACACTAAGTCATTTTACTATAGATGCCAAATGAAACTAAAGAAAATAGGGTGCCTGCTCAAAAGAGTAGGAATGATGGGCCTGCTCTCCCTGTAGTATATTATAACCTCCAGGGGAGAAAACAGCTTTAAGGGCAGGAGAAGCAGCAGCTTCTTAGGCATTAAAAAGATTAAGGGAAATAGTACTGGACTGGAGCAGAGAGGAAATTACTTGCCTGTCTCAGAGAGGACATTTCTGTTGTTATTGCCCCTATAAACTATCTTAACCTTCGGTTCCAAATCGGGCAGGGCTGATGGGATTTGTTGAGGCAATATATCAAATTAGTCCAGCTGAGGAAACTCCAGAGGGAAGCTTGGAGCCAAGGAGTGCTCTGAAATTCTTCTAAGTGACAGGATACTCACAGGAGCAAATGGCGCCCCTGGCTTACCACTGTGGACATCACAGCGAACACGACGCTAATAGAAGAAGGCCTGTGCCTTTAGTTCCAGGAAAGAAAGGAAAATTTGAAGAGTAAACCAATGAGAACCTAAAGTCTTTATTACCGGGCTTGAACTTGAGTGAAAATCAGAAGTTCAGAGATTTCCAACAACATTAGGAGCATACAGGAGAGCTATAATGATGCACACCTGCCCCATTCATTTTCATTAAGAATGATCGAGATCACATAAATATTAAAAAAGCTAATAAACTGTTCACTTTAAAAGAAGAGGGTAAGGAAAGGTATTCGGCAACTAAGTGAATGCCGAGAACTCCAAGGGGCTCTGAGGAATCCTCTTCCGGCCTGTGCTGTCTGATCTTGAACTTCCAGCCTCCAAAATAGTGAACAAATGAATTTCTATTGGTTAAGCCACCCAGTGTGGTATTTTGTTATGGCAGCTGCAGTAGACTAATACTGAGGTAGGACAACTTGTGAATGAGAGTGTAGGCTCAGAAGCCTAACTCCGCCACGGGGACACATTCATGGAGGAGGTGATATGGGGAGGATGAGTTAGAATGTGGCAGGCAGAGAAGGATGAAGGACATTCCCTACAGCAGAGATTCGTGAAGTATGGTCCCTAGACCAGCAGCATCTATCCCACCTGGGAACTCAGTAGAAATGCAAATTCTCAGGCCCCTTCTCACATCTACAGAATCAGAAACTCTGGGAGAAGGCCCAGCCCTCCACGTGATGCTGCTGCAGGCTAGCCCTATAGGAGGTGGACAGGCTCAGAAGTACAATCATGAGTAGTTCAGTGTGGCTGATAAACACTAGAGTGACTACAGAAGGCTCGAAGGGAGAAATGGGCATTGAGTTGGGCCTTGAAAGAGGTGGAAAGGTGGGTGAGTGTGATGAGAAGGAGAGGCAGTCGGAGATACAGAAATAACATGAGTGGAGGCTTCTGCCTCTGACTTAACCCTTAGCTTGGGACTTAATGTCCAGTGCTCAAGGTCAAAATGGCCTTGAAAATGAGATGTTTAATACCCAGAGCACATTACTCTGGCTTTTCTACCAAAATAAAGGTTTAGTGAAGAATTTTTTTCAACATTAATCTGAAATGGTGAAAAACGCTTAAAAGAGTATGTCTGGAAAAAAAAAATTAAGTTACCAGTTAGTGAATTATGATCACAGATATTTTAGAGCCCAATTGAAAAGGATGTAAAAGTTTCATTCATTGTTCAGGAGGCATCTTTTGTGTCAAATGTGAGAACATAACCTCGGCTAAAGGCTTTTAGTGAAATTAAATCTCTTCGCACCTCTCCAAACTTGTGACTTTCCTGTGTGAAGGACTAGGGCCCATCTTCTGGAGGAGGATTATTATAATTACCTGCCAATGCATCATAAGAGGGGATGTGATGCAGAGGCTGAAAAAGAACCAAAACCGCCATCACTGTGAAGAAAAGATATCTCCATCATGCTACTTTGGACTTAATGAAATTCTGTGTTAGTCAAATTGAGCCATTTAAATCTAAAACTGAACATTTTTAACTAGTCTTTAATTCATGTTGGGTTAGTTTTGGTTTTTGTTTTTACAGAATTGATGGAGCTGTTTTTGCTTTTCCATGCCACATGAATGCACCTGACCAATCATTTGTCATTTTTTACCCCTTTGACAGGGATAAGTTTGTGTCCTATAAATCATCATCCCATTCGGTTTATTTGCTTGGAACTTGGACTTCTGTGTTGACAGTGTGTAACTGATTTGCATGCTTCTAACCCCTCCCTTTCTCCGTACCTTGCACAGATGTTGTCGTTTATGCTTTAGCTGATTCAGATTCCTTTATAGCATAAACTAGTTTCTTCATGTTCATTTAACTGCACCCTGAGAAATTATCTATCCATATACTCTGGCAAAAGACAATAGCAGATGGTTCTAAAACTGAAATAGGAGATATTCTGTAAACATAAAGGGAAGATCGTGTTCAGGGACTGGATTATGTGCATTTCACAATTTTAGTTCCCGTAAAAAAGTTGACTTACATCAGATATAGATTTGATAAAACCATTTATTCAGCAATGGTTGACTTGCCTTTCTTCAACAGTGACATAAAATGTCTGGCTGCAGGGAAATAGAGTGTTTTCTTTCCTCACTGATAAGAAAACTACTTGAATGGACTTCCGAATTTATTTAATTAGATTGCTAAAATCTTTCTATGGAGGAATTAATGCAATTCTTTACTCTTTCCTCCTTTGACCTACAAAATAAATCTGACTTCCACTACTACAATATTTTAATGTGATTTGAGTGTTCCAAGAGATGAAATTTGGAAAATACAAATCTAAAAGAAGCCTCATATAAACCGTACTGTTATTGTAATCAGCACTTCTATTCACTCTCCTTTTTCTTATTTGGCAGCTTTCCTTTTGATTGTGTCATAATAACTGTCTAGACTCTGTTCTCAATTGTGATGAATTTTAGGAGACTTGGTACAAACGATGCTAGAAAAAAATTAATTATCAGTACTATGCATTAAAGTGCCACAGTTTAAAAGTTATGAATAGAAAAATCATTGACTACTTACATATAAGCTAAGATAGCTACTGTCTATTTATTTTCTTCAGGATTATAGCTTGTGATTAGAAAGTTCTTATCCACCTTGCTATCAAAATGTACAATAAATAATGACCTACAGCAGTAAGTAGGTTTCTATGTTGCTATTTACCTAGATGCAAAATGTTTTATGGGTTAAGTTATAATTATAATTGTATTGGAGACTGGCCTTAATATTTAACTTGGTTTGTGATTTGCGGAACTGCCATAAGGTTCAAAGTCACATTTAATTAAGGTTTTACTTAAAGCAACATAATAACAACAGTGACAACAAATAATGGCAGGAACAACTCTCTCAGGCTGACATTTAGTCAGTATGAAGTGGTATAGCCATAATGAAATACTTTCCATTAGGTTGAAAATCAGTTTATGCCTTGAGTATTCCCCAACCCATGCCCTACCACTCCACCTCTGCTGCCTTGGCCCCTCCTCCAGTACCCATACCCCTTAATGACTCAACAACTAAAGGTTAACACCTGGCCAGGTAAGGACGCTGCATCCATGGCGTGTTCTGATTGGCCACTCTTGTTTGGTATGCATAGGTGCCACAAGCATCTTTGATTTCATTCCTGATTAATCTCATCAGTTACCATCTCAGCTAACGTCTTAGCATCCAGCAAAGCCACATAGGAATGGGCCTCAGAACAACTCCTCGATGTGTGAAAAGAAAAGAAAGGAAGTCAAGGAAACTATGAAAGTGGGGTGGGGGGACAGAGGATGGCTAGGTAGAGGGATTCCGATGGGATACTTCGAAAGGCTGTTGTATTTACAACAAAACCTCTTACTTCGCAATTTTCTTTCAAGTCAAACTTATCTATGCAAATTATCTAATTGCTCTATAGAATTTTCTCAGAGATGAGATGATTTACTGTGTTGTGCAATGTGATAAGATTTTTCAACTTCTAGAGTTAGAATCTGGTAATATTCATGGCTGGGAAGGATTCTGCTTACAAGGATACAAGCTTACAGGTAACTAGCAGATGTTATACCCCACCCTGGTCTCCTTTACTGGGCCAGTGCACCCATCTACCAGCTGCCAATGTTGGGCTTTGGTGGCTCACAGATGCACCTTCTTCTGGATAATTGCCGTCAGCCAAGGAAAACCCCCTTGCTTGGAGATGCAAGGGAGGCATCTTCCCACCATCGCCAGAATAGCCTGCGCCTAAGGACTGATTCTATCCTTCAGAACATTCTGTGGTACCATTCATGCTCCAGAGTTCCCCATTGAGCTAGACAGGTTGAACTAGGCAACCATGCCCTTGTTTAGCTTTTCCCTCTGCACCATCCTGCTTTTCTCATGTCCTTGAAGACTTCTCTGGAAAGCACGGCCTTAAAAAAATCCCTGTATCGGTCTCCATTGTTTTGGGGTTGGGGACAGAATTGCAGACTTTTTTCTTTCCAAACATAAATGGCAGAAAAATTATATGGACAATTTTTAGACCTTTTATCAAACAAATTGGAGGGGCATTAATAATGTTTAACTTTGATTTTTTTTACAAATTGTACCATTAGGAATCTAAAGTAGATTGTAGTTCCATTTTTCTTTTCTGTTGCAATATCTTTTTTTCTTTTTGTTGGACTTTCATCAATGAAATTTATGTTTTCCCTGTTGCTCATTATTCTGCACAGATATAGATATGAAGAAACATGTCGATACTTTGTAGACCACAGTGAGTCACTTCAGCTAATAGCGAAGACATCTGGATATTTTTGGGGGGAGGAGGTTCTCCAGATTGACTCTTCATCCTTATGCAGCCTGCTCAGAACCCCAAGACTTTATCCTTGAGAGACTGCACCAATAGGCTAACATTGGAAGTGAAAATATTTCTTACTTGGAAAAAAATGCAATATGCTAAAAAATATTTAAGTAATTCTTATGGTATCTGACAACTTAGTTAACTCTTGTACTCATTATTGCCCATTGATTTGGGGGGTTGTCATCATTCATCCATTCCTTCATTCATTTATTCCACAGCCAGTTATTGATCACCCACTCAGACCGATGCTCTGAGAGCCATGGTAACCATATAAGGCACAGAACTATAGTATCATGCTCTACATTATAAATTTCTTCCTGTGAACAATTTTCAGGTTACCTTTGAACAATGACTGTAGGTGAATGAAAATGCCAAAGAATGGAAGGAAAACATTCTAACCTTTGATTGGGACTGAAATGGGAAAACCTACAGATTAAAGGAGTGAAAGTGACTTATAAGACTAGTTCTCTTACAGTAAGCAACTGAAGTACCACTCTGCAGAGGGGTCGATGGATAAAGAAGGTGATCAACCCTTTGTAGGGAAAGTCTGTGCCCCAGAAGGTTTCTGGTTGCTAAGTGCATGGTCTTGAAGCTGTGCTGAAAATTGGGGTGAAAAAAGCTATAAGTCTCAAATGCTATGGAAATAATTTCCCAGGCTGACTGTCTAAGGGGCACGTCATTCAACAGTGACTTAAATGGCCAATTTAGTCAAAGTCAGTCAAATAAGCTGTTTGATATTCTAAAGACTGAAATACCAATTGTGTGACTGATTTTTCATTTTTCAAGGCAGTCAATGGAAAGAGAATCTAAATTTTGCAGATGATTGCTTTTAGAATAACACATGTTTAATCTCTGAGTCGTTCTTTCTGTTACAGACACCTTGAAACAGAGAAAATAAATGTTACAGAGTAAAAATTTTTTAAGGTCTTCAGAGCAAAAGCCCCATCTAGGGTACCACTTTACAAAATATCTCTAAACTTACCCCACATTCTACACTGCTGAAGCATAACTAAATAATCTTTCACTGAGAAAATTCTGATATAATCAAGAAAAAATAGCATGTTTAACAAAAGTAGAGAGAGTGGCTTTCATCCTTAACCTCTGCCACCTAACCCCGTTCCTGGCACTTCTGTTGTATCATGCAGATTGATGAATGACTGAAAAAAAGCAAAAGTTATTTGCACATGGCAATAACCCCATCTAAAAAGAGGAAGGGATATTTGATAAAGATATTGACCAGTATAGTAAATATTTAGAGGTGGCAGGTCCACATAACGTATATTTCCTTGAAATCATATTATATGGAGATCTGTAAGCCCATATCGAAATATAGATTGCTAACATTTTTGTGAAATACGGTTCTATTTCTAGCATACGCTCATATTCATCATGCCTGCTACATGAATTCTGAAGTCATGATAGGAAATGAGGAGCATTTTCTGCTCCATGTGCAAATTTATCTTCAAGAGGAGTGGGACTGATGAACACTCCCTTGGCTAAACATTTAAATGGGGGACACTGTTGGTTGGTTCTGTTAAATACAAGAGTTCCCTCATCAGAGAAGGAATCTGGGAGTGAAGTAGATTGTCAGCACAGGGCCTCCTCTGAGTGCCTTCAAACCTGGAAGGTATGCCATTTATCTTCATATTTCAAAACCTAGGTCGGTACTTGATGTATGGTGGATGCAGTGTATATAAACACTGTTCATAAACACTTGTAGAATGCATCAGTGCATTCTGAGTTTTGGCAAAGAGCAAGATTCACTGCACCTCTCTAGGGGGTGAAGATGTCAAAACAATAAAATGATCTCATTTGTCAGGGTGGGAAACAGATGTATTATGTTCACAGTTTGACATGAAGTAACCTTGTGAGAGATAAACATAATAAGCATGATGTATGTATCTTCCTGGAAAACCAATAGTTTCCATATATATTCAAGCCAAAAGGTTTGGTTCTTTATGTATAATTTGTAATGGTCATCTGTGGTTGAGGTGAATTTAGTCCATACTCAGTAGAAGAAATATCCCATCTTTATTTCCTTAAATCCACTTAGTTCAGCTGTGACCCATCCCACTGGAATTCTCACTCATGCTTGATTGCATCCTCCAATACCCAACCCCTCCTGTACATGCATGCACACACACGTGCACACATACAGACACACTCATGGATAAGGCTCTGGTAAGGCAAAGATAAAGATAAAACAACATTATAGTCTTTCGCAAAGTTTTTCCAAGAGCCTTCAGTTTTCACCCTACTCTGAATACGCTTATTTTGGTCTCTTTGCATCTTAAATCTCAGCCCATGGTTGACACTTAGGGCATAGGGATTTGGGTGAGCCTGGAAAAACAGAACCGGTCCTTTTGAGAACTCCTCACTCTCATGCTGCCACACTGCAAAGTTCATATCCACAAATGGTTCTTTCTCCCTTTTCCTTTCTGACTTAGCTCTTCCCTCCTTGCAAATCCTCACTCTCCCAAAACCCCACCCCCCCCCCATCTCACCCATTTCTCATCAACTCTGGGACTCTATCTCTTCTAAACAGCTGAGACTTTTATAAACAAAACAGAAGCTTTACATTTAAGATTGCTTATATTTTCTGCCAGGCTAACATCCATGCAGCAAGCAATTCCAAAGCCTGAATTCTACCTTGAAGTAGAACAAGAAAGAAGCAGAAGTAGAACAAATACAATTGAATGTCTTAAATTGTCTGCTGCAAAACAGAATCAAAGAGTTTTGGGTGACATTCAAGAGGAGCGTAAAGGGATAACTGGAATACCAAAGTAGGCTAAAAATATAGGTTCGTGAAAGATGAAATTTAGAACCCTACTTCAGGAAATGTTTATTAATTAATCACTATAAATTTGAAAGAATCGCTGCAATTCTACATTTTTACTCATCTCCTCTGAAACTCTAAGAGACTACTGAGCAGTAGGTGTGTAGTGGAATTGCACTCATTGTGAGTCGTGAGAGTATATCTGTACATATTTCCTTACAAACTTACCTTACAGTATAATTTCTCTCCCAGGAGCTTAGCTGCTTTGTGAAATAAATTTAGAACTCAGGTGGGATGTCTGTTGAATAAAACCACAGAAAGCCTGGAAAACAATTTTTTCTCATATTGGAATCTACCACTAATTGGCACAATGTTATTTTTGTTTGTTTGTTTCTTTGTAAATTTATTATTTAAAATGTTAAAAATGACAGAAGTGACAAGCGTACTGAAGCCTGTGTACCAATTCTCCTGGTTTCCACATTATCAGTACATGGTCAATCTTGTCACATTGATCTTCCTCATACACAGATTATTCTAAAGCAAGTTTGAGATTGTGTCTCATTTTTTCTGTATATCCTTCGGTGTGCATCTCTGAAAGACAAGGACTCTAGAAATCATTTCACCTGCTGTTCCATTTAGCTGCCAGTCTCCTGTCTTTCTCTTCAGCAACAGTGGGGCAGATACCCTTGTCACAGGGAAAAGAAATCCATGGTTTGTTGCCTTTGCCAATAATGAAAATGTCAGAAAGCCAAGTGGCAAAGCTGTTGCCATTGGCGTCTTTCACATGAACCACACAAAGAGCCAGGGTGTCTCTCTCTGTTGGTGATCACACCAATTTTTCCCAAGTTAGCACCTCCAGTCACTGTATGCATGTTACTGGTGTCAAACTTGATGAAATCAGTAATTTTACCAGTCTCCAAATCAATTTGAATGGTGTCGTTCACTTTGATGAGAGGACTGGAGTAGTGGATGGTGTGAGCACCATCAGTCACCAGATGAGGGATTCCTTTCGTGCCCACAAAGATCTTTCTCACTTTACACAACTTGTACTTGGCCTCCTCAGGTGTAATCTGATGAACAGGAAAGCAACCTTTGGTGTCATAGACCAGACGGAAATTCTCTCCAGTCTTGTCAATGCTGATGTCATCCATAAAACCAGCAGGGTAGGTCACATCAGTCCAGACCTGGCCATCGATCTTGATAAACCGCTGCATGCACATCTTCTTATCTTCATCTCCTATTAGGGCACACTTCAGTCTGTTCCTTAGGAAAACGATGAGACGGAGACATTCTCTCAGCTTGCGGGGACTGGTAGATGGACGAGCTGCAAACACACCCATCAGTTTATCCTGCATTCAATGCTTGGGAGCTGCTACTCACTTCAGATGCTTCTTAGGACCACAAGCCATGGCTGTGCTGGGCATAGAAAAAGGCTACTACAATGGTATTTTGAACTTGACCCAACTTCTCCATACATGTTTTTCATATGTGGAATATTTAGTCATGTATTTCATTTAAAATACAGAAAAAAAAATTATTTGTGAAAATACATGAAATCATTTTTTTTGGACTGAGATCTTGGTCTAAAGCCATTTTTAAAACTAATATAGCATTAATTCTTTATCCTTTTTATAAGCTAGGATTACTCTTTGCCTAAAAAAGAAAACTATTTGTGGTAGGTAGGAAGAAAGTAGATGGATAAATGCATTTCACGTTTAAAAAGAGTAATAAAAATATTCAAGACTCACAGGCATAACACTTGAGTGTAATCCTACATGAGTTTTTGTGGAGTATATTTTCCTGAAGTTTTGACCATCTACTGTTTGAGAAAAAAAGACCTAAGTCATGCAGTCACTAAACAGCCGATTAAATACCCGTTTTCAAGGTCATTACACATAGAGTATGTTTGTACATGTTTACCAAATGTTTCCAAAATGCTTTGGAACTCAAATATACTCCAGGAATTAGCAGCTTTCTCAAATACATCAAGGGCTCTACAGTTCCCAGTAAAAAGCTGGACCACCAGGCCATTACCGCTTCCCTAACTGTGCTCAGCATCTGCTCTGAGTATGTACTTAATGGGGAACACTAAGAATTTCAAGGCAAATCTAGAAGGACCACATCAACTTAACCTGTGTTTTAATGTTCCTGTGTTTAATATGGCCTGTTTATAAACTCTACTGCATCTTTACACTTTTTCCTCAAAGTTCCTGTCTATTATGAAAGAGAAAGGGTGTGGGAGGGTCCCGTTTTTATTGTTTCATTTGATTAACAGGTACGGTTTGATAAGGGACTAACCGTCTACAAGTGAGAAGGGTCTCAGTTATGGGGTCTTTCCTTGGCTCTTAAACTTTATTACTGCTTCTGAAATGAACTCCCAATGTGTTATAGACAAATCTATTTCACTATGTCACTTATAGGAATGTTGGTTGTCTTCAGGACTTGTATGTAGCTGGTATTACTGGTTATGAAAATAATGAAATCCTTGGGTACCATTAGAATTATCTCAGAACTTTCTCCCCTACCACAGTTTCCACCGCCTCTGGGTCCTCTGACCTCTCCACAATCCAGCAAATACTCTCGCTCTATGACTTTCTGTTCTCTACATGTGGTGGCCATTTCATTTAGTTGTTAAATAATTTTAACATTATCCAAGTTCTCTAATTATACAAGCTCTTCTGTGCTTGGAGATAATAAGCCATATTGACAATATGGTCACCAGAATATTCTCTGTTAAATAAGCTCTTTTCCATTATAAAATGAATCTTTTAATTTAAGCAGTGCATTATTTTGGAGACCATATTAATGTTATCGGCAGGGCAGACAGGAATTGGAAATTAGATCACATGCCCCATGGCCCCCGCCTCTAGGTCCTCATGATGACCCTCGAAGCTAGTCCCCTCTGCTCTGTTGTTCAGTGTGTGTGCCTTCTTCCCATCGGGCCCCCATCTGCCTCACACTCAAATCGATTTTCCTCATTCAACTTGCCCAACCTGGGATATCCTACTTCACCTTCACAAATGCCTCCCATCCTGTCTACATACTCCCTCTGTCTATGTGGCTCTATGTTCTCATCCTATCTTTAGGATTTTGCTTTTGGCATTCAAAGGAATCAATCGGCTAAATACTTCACTGCTATTGTGATCATTACTGCTACCATGAGAAGGAAGGACTTGTATCGAGTAAACTCTTGGAACTGTGAAGAATACTCTCAGTCTGTAAGTCCTA
The DNA here is from genome assembly GCF_902729225.1 of Pteropus medius. Lineage (NCBI taxonomy): Eukaryota > Metazoa > Chordata > Mammalia > Chiroptera > Pteropodidae > Pteropus > Pteropus medius. The sequence continues at coordinate 26,323,456 of NW_024355205.1, read as the reverse complement.
CAGGCCAAGAGAGAAAAGCTGACTCATAAGAAGCTGGCTGAACCTGTGGGGCCATTGTTACTCATGTTTCCTGCCCACCTGTGCAGGCTTTTCCAGAATGAGTGTTTTCCAAAATTGTACTTATACGGCCTACTTGAAGCAGAGGTTTTTACACCATTAGTTAGTGAGTTTAAGAGACTGTTCTCATTGCCTGCCTGCATGGTGCAGGCAAAGAAGAGTAAATCAGTCTGCTTTACATTTTCAGAATGGCTGGGCTGGGTTTCAAGATCATCAATTTGCTGTGACACCTTTGTTTGGCTTGGCTCTGGTGTAACTGCTGAAGAATATTCTCTAATCCAATTATACTCACACTTCTCTCAAGTCTTCTCATATTCAATAAGGATAAACGTTACTCAATGGTATATTACCTTTTAAAAACATTTCGAACACCATGAATATTTCTTCTAGCACAATCCATTAGTCACAACTCACTGCCTGATACTTCACATCTCAAATATTTAAAATCCACTTACTATTTGCTCATTCCAATTCATCACGCCAAACAAATGTTATCTCAGCTTCTAGGTTTTCTATAAAAGAGCCCTAATCTGCTTCTGTCTATATTCTACAAGGGTATCTATGTACTATACTGTTTTTGTTCTGGTATTTAAGGAAAATCGTCAGATATACAGGTTTACTAAAAATGATTTAGAACACTTGAAGAAGAAACAGTAGCTGAGAGCATGGGGGTAGAAATGGCAAAGATGTTGCTGGTTTTCAGAAACATCAAGACCATCTGCTACCTGAACAACATTTCTGCCACAGTCTAAACCAGCTGGTGAGAATAAAGGCTCGGTGGGATGGCAGCCCCTGAGATGAAACAAAAAGGCTCTCCCGACAGGGCAAAGCTTGTTTTGGAAGAGTTTCGACAGTTAGAGTAGACAGCCAATAGGGATCTGCAGGCTGCAACAAGACCTGAGTTTGCAAACAAAGCATAGATCATACCACTGATGAGGGCGGCTTTGTCCTGGACGTGCCTCAAGAACGCATATTAGTCACACGTGTGGCATTTATAGAAGTGAGATGCCAAATTACTCACAGGAACTCCGTGTCCACAGCTTGCCTGGAGATGTAATGGGGCATCAATAAATTTGATGCTCTTCTCTTCATCCTATAATTGTCCTGGGAGAGTATGAGAAAGCAGTAAAAGGAGGCCTGGCATGACGGGGTGGGAGATTGTCAGAAGAACATTCTGGGCAGCGGTGCAGAGGCCTGCATGAAGAAGTAGTGGGCGGGATGACTCAGTGGAGGAGGTGGGGGCACTCCGCAGAAAAACATTCCTTTAAGCTATGTTTACAGAGAAAACAAGTCATTCTTGCCATTGTTTATTCCCTCGGGCTCCAAATATCCATCCACTTGTCACCAAAAGTTCGTTATTTGAGTTAATCTAATGACTTCTTTAAAAATGCCATCATCATTTCAAGGAAGACAGTATGTAATTTGAGAAAAAGTATAACAAATACCTGTGTTAGATCAGGTGTATCATTAACGTCTAATAAATCAAGTAGAAAAGTTGTGATTCAATTGTAATTTTGTTTCAACCCCATAGAATGATAGAGTGGGTATGACCTTAACAGTTATAGGTCTAATCTTTTGTATTATAAGAGTAGTTACCTTTAGCCCCTTTTAAATCTCTATAAAGATCATAATTAAGACCATGTTGTAGAGCCTTTAGGTGTGTGTGTGTGTGTAAATGTTCCTCTGGCTCTGAATCCAGCTATTGACCTGAGCTATTCTGTTGTACTGTACTATGGCTTTTTTTTTTTTTCCAAAAAAATGTAAGCAAGTGATAATCTCCATTATAGTACATCTCGGCTAGTCTCCAAAACCCAAAATGACTTTTCCTATATAAATGGTCATCCATCCCATTTGACTTTATTTATATAGGTAATTCTCAGAATCACCACAGTAGCCAGTTCCCCAAACAGTTTCCTTGAATAATACATAAAATCACCTTTATTGCACTGTAGTCTAAATGTGAATCATGCAGAGATTTTTTTTTTTTATGGCAGTTCATAAATATTCTATTTCCTTCTTAGCTAGACTTGTCACTAACAAAGCATGAAAACAGTCAACATTTGCGAGGTGGCTATTAAGACTTAATTCTGTTGCTCCATACTAAAGAAATTTATGTACAGACAAAAAAACTACTCAGATTCATTAAGTACAGCTATAAATCTTTCCCCTGAAATAGTGATTCTTCTGTCTTCGAGTCTCTTGGTAAGCAGCGTGCTAACTGTGCTATAGGATGACTTTAGCCTGCAGATAGACTGCGAGTGAGAAGGCATGGTCTGGTAGACAGAGTGTGAAAATAATCCGCTCCCCTATTCTGCCCTGAGGTCCCAGCTGACCTTGACTGAGTCATCTGGCCTTTTCTTTGCATTTCAGAGTTTCTTCAATAATGGAAAAATCTGTGCATCTTTCCTCTTCACAGGGACTCATTCTAATATTGCTTTAATTTCTTCCTATTATATACATTCTTTGTATTACAGTTTTTCTATTTAACATCCCTTATGATGTGGCCATCCAATATTCCTGGGTAACCCAGTGGATAGATATGTCAGTGAGTCAGAGGAAATTTTTGCTTTGGGCAGGAAGTTACGTTAGAATGATTAGGTAACTGTAAAGGTCTATGATTCTCCTTGATTTCTCATTCTTCTTTGAAATTTTATGTACCATGAACCGTATTTTCTTAATTACCTTCTTTCACCTCTGCCCCACGCCCCTTTCTCAGTCTTCTTTTATAGAGTCCACATTGGTTTATAAACTCCCTAAGCAAAGGGCTACATATTACTGAATTCTCGGATATAGGAGATGATTTATTCATTCAGCAACCATGTAATCAAAAACAAAGTGAAGGACTCAGACAAAAACAGGACAAAGTTAGGAGAGTTCCAAAGAGATACATTTGGCTCAACATAAATGCTTTTCTTCTCGTGTAGACTTGCTTAGATGTGAGACAGGTAGGATGGAGAACACTGCATGGCTAGAAGAAGAAAGCCAGATGCTAAAAAGGACAGAAATTCTAGTCATCACGACAAGCTGTGTGCAACTATGCCTGTTGCACAGGTTGGGCCAGCAGAATCACTGGCTTGTCCACTGGGGTTTCAGAACGGGCCAGATAGAAGCAAGAGTTGATACCAGTAGGCCCTGTTCAATTATCAGGCAAAAAGGTTGATAAGGAGGAAGCAAGGTAGCAGGCTCTGATGTGAAGTCAGACTCCAAGGTTTCAGGACATTATCCCATCCTCAGCAACACTCCGTGACTAGGGAACTGCCACCACCACTGCCCTCACTCTCAGAAAAAGGGGCAACCGAAAAATGGGCACAGTATTAGCCCAACGCACCTGGATTCTGGCTGTGTCCTAGTTTTGGAAAGAACTGAGATTCTAGGTAGTAAGAGCCTGCAGACTACTGAGAAAAGAAAAAGAAGAAAAATAGCCCTGACATGCAGACGGTGGTCTTGCATGCATAGCTAAGCCACGTTATTCTGTTAGACATTTACAATCTCATAGAACACCAACACCGAACAGGTTACTCTGAGACCTTGACAAGCGAGACAAACAAGTCTGCTTCATAATTTTGTCTAAGCACAGATAAAATCAAGGTCACTGTGTTAACCACAAAATATCAAACACTCCTTCTCTTAGACAAAATGAGTGACTGCTACTTCTTTACTTGTCTGCCCTCTCCATGGATGATTTATGGATCCCCAATCATAAATGTGCCCCTACTTTCTGACAGCATCTGATCTAGAGTGAACACTGTTTCTTAGACCCTCTCCTAAATCCTGTGAGGGTTTTTCTACTGAGACCCGGCATGACTTCTCACAGTGTATATTCTCCCTCACTAAACAAATAATAACCCAGCTTGTTCAATCAGCATGTTCCTAGTGGTCTTTGGCCAGAGCACAGTGACATGGCAAAGTTGGATTCAAGACAGGAGCCCAGTTCTAAGGAACAGGCCAACATTCACAAGATGAGAACTCACTGAAGCCACAGCGAGTTAGGAGCTACACCAGCAGCTAGGGCTTGGCCCCAGGGCCTCAGATCTTGGAACTAGTTCTCACCACAGCTTCACTCCAAACCACACCAGAAAGTAGAGCTGATATCCCAGGTCTGGCTGAAAGTGGGCTCTTAAGGGTAACAGGAAACACTTGGGCCTTCAGTGGAGAGTTAGGAAAAGAAACAGAGAAAGAAACAGCAACTAGTAAGCTGAACTGTTTTTATAGTACTCTAAGAGCTCTGAAATATCATAGCCCAGATCTTAACGATCGCAGTTGTCAAATCTGTCAATCACCCAGAAACAGTAGAGAAAACCAAAGATAGCAATAATAAATTTGCTGAATTTAGACAAACCTTGAAGAAATCTAACTATGAGGGCTTTATATGATATCGTTTTTATTTAGTTTCTTTCTCTCTCTCTCTCTCTCTCTCTCTCTCTCTCTCTCTCTCTCTCTCACACACACACACACACACACACACATACACACACTATGTTATCAGTATCTTTTCTTTTAATTTCCAAGACTTATATTTATTGCCAAGGCTAGATGGTCTACCTTGTTTTATTCTCTCCTTAAAGCAGTGATTCTCAACTTTGGCTGCACATTAAAATCCCCTTGAAAGCATTAAAAAAAAGAAAGCAGAGGACTGAGCCATACTGAAGACCAGTGGAAAATCTAGTATCTCACAGGCAAGACTCTTATGTCAGCTTTCGTGGGAGGTGTTTAAGGGGGCAGGCGGCGAGGGGCAGAGTTCTTTTTTTTTTATGTGCAGGCAACTCCAATGTGTAGCCAAGACTAAGACCCACTGGCTTAGAGTTTCTTCCTTAGCTTTGACAAGAGTTTTTTTTTATTTAACTGGTAAGTTCCTTTCCAAATAATAGGCAGTACCCTTCAGCTGCTCCTCTAGGACACTTGTTATTAACCTGCCTACAGATCCCCCCTGGGGGGTTGAATTTGAGAGTTCTAGGGTGGCCTCAGTGACATCTGTTTAAAGAGTATTAAAGTCTGAGAACAACTGCTCTTCCACCAGGTGTACTGGGATAATATTTAAAATAATCAAGAATAGTTTGGCACCAACCAATCAAAACACATAATGGCAGTACTGGGTTGGTGGCTAGGGGAGAGGGGCTCAGAGAGACCCCAAACTGTGCCAGATGTCAAATCTTAATTGCCGGACCCAGATTAGCCACAAAAGATCCCAAGAAAGGGTGAGGGAAGCTAAAGTAGTGAAGGGTCATTTGGGGGACCTGGGACAGTGACTACCAACCAGTAAAGAAGCATTTTGATGTTTTAACATCTGATGCAGGCCTTCCAATGGGTACCACTAGACTATCAGCCCCCCACAAGACTGCAGCTAGGGTAGCATCTATCACTCTTGTATCGCAACTATGTATTTGCATATCTGCTGTTTGAGAACACATTATCATGTGCTCAACAAATGCCTGATAAATGAATAAATAAATAAATGAACTTTATCTAATGCAGAGAGCCCTTTTGTCCTTCCTCACAATCTGTAAAAAATATGTTCTCTTTTAGACCATTGCCACCATCTGAGTGTCTTTATAACTTTAAAGACTGTGAAGAGTTTTACAATTATATTTTTTCAATATTGAGTTTTACAATTATATTTTTTCAATATAGAGTAAACTTACGGTGTTAGGTATTATAAGCAATAGCGGAAAGTACAAGATGATATTTCTGAATTCTGAGTGCTTATGGACACCTGTGTCTCTAAGTTAGACTATAGTGCCAATTCATCTCATTATGCTACTGGCCCTATGGATTCAGCACCCAGAGAAAGCATCGCAAGCCCAATAGTTGGCTACATCGCAGGCCCCTTCGTTGGCTACTGGAGACAAAAGTTTGGGGACATGAAGAATTTTATTTTACCCTATTCCTTATAAATAACTTCCTATGAACAGACATAAGAGATGAAATTTCTTGATCTTCGTCAAGCTGTATATTTCCTGATGTATACTATTATAAGAGATGGCTCTTGGTCCAATTACTTAAAATTATAGTGGAAGCCAAAATCAAAACATTCAACTATCCTAACTCCAATATGTCACTGGTTCATATTACCTTTCATGTATCCCTCTTGAAGAAAATTAAACCACAAATCACTAGCAGGCAATAAAGCAAAATGAAGAAAGACATTTTATCCCATGGACAGAGCCCACGGTGGACAAGGAGCACATATTTGATCATTTTAGATGTCTTAAAGTAGTTTAGTGATTCCAAAGATGTCCTAATTTTAAAAATATCTAGGCAAATAAGTTTTTTTTTTATATTTTTAAATACATGGTTTATATATTCAATTTGGTTTAAGTATTTGATATTCCCACAATGATATATTCATTTCAGTATGATTTTAATCAGTCTTGAGAATAATGAGTATGCTTGTTATCATGAAATATCTACCCGAAGGTGCTCTTGTGGGCATACAGTATCTGAAGCAAGTGTGCTCCTTGGCTAGGACTCTAACTTTAAGGACTCCCTTCTTGGTCTTTCTCCAAATGGTGCTTCCATAGAAAGAATGACTATGGTGACTTCTGGGCAAGTCACCATCTGCGTCCTGTTATATTAACTCCAACCTGGTTATAGGTTTTTCCCGTCTTTATCTTAGAGTGTTTCTTTGCTACAACTGGCAATAATAATTTTCACAATGAGTTAATATTTAATACAGATCCATGAAGACAAATACTGGCTTTCCTTATCAACAACAAAAATAAATTATTCAGTTTTCCACTGCATAGAAAAAGCTCATTTTTATGTTAGTGTCAGAAACAGATTGAATGACCATAATTTAATCATGTCACTACAGAGTATTATAGTATGCAGCTCTTATTATTCAGAGACTTAATTTGATGGTTAGTATTCTTTATGATAAATGTCTGCATAATATTGAGTTTTACTCCAGTTATTTGAATACTCAATGGAAGCTTAACATTCTGTTAAGGCCAATCTTCTGAAAGTAAGCTGTGAGTTTAAATTCTTTTAATGTATTCTATCTTTGGTATCTCTCTGCATTTGATTTTTATGAACATCTGTTTCTATAGGAGATGGCTGGATGAATTTGCAGCTGGAATAATGCCTAAGTAGGAAAATATGCTAGGAACACTTGCGAAGAGATGGAGTTTTGAAAGAAAAGCCCAGATAGCACTGAAGGCAGGAAAGAGGTGAAGTTGAGAAATACTAATTTATCAAAGGAGAACTGGCCCCCTGAAAAAGAAGAAAAGCATTTAAGGAAGTCAAAAGTCTGGAGGATAAACTCATGCCTAGTCTTAGCCATCTCCATTGTTGAAAGAGTTTGAATTGAGGAATTAGGATGAAATGAGGCACTGGGAGTTGTCTGCAATGCTATCTGTCAACTACTCTTGTGAAACAAGGTGTATTTGCGATTGGAAGCAGAGCACAGCAAGCAAAGAGTCAATACGCAGAAACCTGGTACATGGATTAGAATGAAATGACAATGGTAAGATCCCTAGCCAACCAGCTGAGACATCAGAGTTAGCGCTGCAGCCCACACCCCACCCGAGCCCCAGTGGGGTCACACAGGAAGGGCAGTCACTGATGGGGTTGCAATGCTCTTGTCTAGCATATAAGGTTCGATTTGCTTCTGGGCAATGGAATATCAGGAATGGCAATGCAAAAATATTTCCAGACCTCCTTGGCTACTGTCTGAGGGGACAGACAAAAATTGTTTGATATATAATTTAGAAAGAGGAATGGAAAGGATGGTAACAGAAAAAATGCAAAGACTCGGGACTTACTAATTTTTGTGTACTGTTAGTAAATCAGATCAGTGCCAGTATATATTTACACTCTATCAAGACCAAGTTTTTAAATATAAAAGTAGTTTTCAATATAATTAAACTAGACTCAATTCAGATGTAAGAAGACAAATTTTTAAATTAAAAATACTGAAGGATAAAACCAGAGGCAATGCCAATGCAGCTCTCAGATGCATTAATTCATTAATCTACTCATTGAGTAAACATTTGTTGAGAAAACACATGGGGTAGGCATTGTTTTAAGTACAATGGATAAGACACATAGAGCTATTCTAATGGAGTGAGAGCCAAAAGAATATCAAGAAGAAAAATACAAAATAATTCCAGATAATGATGGTCACAGGAGGGTAATAAAGTGAGTTCATATGGTGGAGACTGATTGTGGAGGGGAAGTGAGGAGACTTCTTTAAACAGGGCAGTCAAGAAAGACCTGTCCCAGAAGAGGTAGTTTTTTACTAAGACCTGAATGGTGGAAAGGGGTTAGCAGGGAACCAGCTAAGCACCATCTGCTACTAGGGATCACATACTACTGGGCATGTTTGATGAACTGGTTTTTCAGGACCAAGCGATCTCAGTTTCTACGATTTAATTTGCCCATAGGCCTTGGTGTTTATCTAAAAGAGACCCAACCATTTCTGTTATCCAGTCTGGGTCCAGAGACCCCATCTGAGTAGCCATCTTTGGCTACTCAGGCCAAAGATGGAGGAAGGTGTTGTTTTCACAACGAGATCATGAGAATAAAGGAGCAATGGTCCAGGGCACAGGCACATTCCAGTAGTGGATGAGCACATTTCCCATTCCTTTAAGAAGCCCAGTGTGATTCAGGCTCATTGTGGACAAAAGGGAAAACAGCACCACTTCAACACCTTGCTGGTTGCAGAAAGTGGAGATAATAGCGTATTCACAGAGGACACCACCATTGAGGTGATGGAAACTACTACTGTCAAGGAATCCTGGGAAAGAGGAGCCTCCTAAATGATCTGGGGTGGAAGAGCCCATGAGAGGACTGTCCACAAACACGTGTATGATATCCTGACTCCTGGAGGAATTTGGGGTCTACGAGAGAAATAGGGATTTAAATTCGTAAAGCATGAGGTATGCTACCATATCCCCAGCCACAAATTCCCCTAGAGTTTCATCCCCTTCTCTGAATCTTCCCTTCACCTTCTCATGTCCTTGAGAATACAGTGTCCCCTGCTGCCTTTTCTGGCGGTGGCCTTGACAACAGTGGGTCTGGAAGTAGAATAGGTGCCCTCACAGCTCTTTGTTGCCCCTTTCAGACAATCCCTACTCCCTTTTGCCTAAATTTCCTCTCCAGCTTCAAAGCTCATATCATCAGTGTTATGGACAAAATTCTGTCTCAGCCACCGCCAAATTCTTATGCTGAAATCCTAACCCCCAGTACCTCAGAAAGTGAATGTGTTTGAAGACAGGGTCTTTAAAGAGGTGATTAGTTTAAAACGAGGTAATTGGTATGCGCACTAATCCAATAAGAGTGTCATGTCTATAAGAGAAAATTTGGACACACACACACACACACACACACACACACACACAAGGAAAGACCAGGTGAAGACAAAAGGAAAAGACAACCATCTACAAGCCAAGGAGAGAGCCTTCAGAAGAAATAAACTCAGCTAAAACCTTGATCTCAGATATTTAGCCTCATAAACTGTGAAAAAAAAAGTCTCTTGTTTAAACCACCAAGCCCATGGTATCTGTCATGGCAGCCCTAGCCAACTAATACAATTAGATACCCATCTTCCTTTCTGCCGTCATCTGCAGCTCTCTTGAAGATTTTTGTTCTTGCTTTAGTCCTATTCCTCTCTCTTATACAAATCCTATCATAATCCATGGTGATTTATATAACTATGTGTACTATTCTTTCATCGCCTTGGCCTCTCAGTTCCCGTTCCTCACTTTGGCTCAGCCACCCACTCCCATGGACATCCAAATTATCATAGCTCCTGAGTAGTGAGCTATTTGGCCCTCACAGAAGCTGAGCCAAGTGCAAACATCCAAAGCCCCCAGCCAAACACTCCAGGCTTCAGGAGTGATTTATGCTATAAAAACTATTATCTTTTTCTATATGCACCATGACAGAAAAATGTGCAAGGAGGCACTTCCCTGGATCTTATTGCTGCCATCAACCACACCCCATTTACAACCTCACTTCAGTAATAATCACCATCTCCCACTGTTCTAGCTTCCTTTCTCTAGTTATCTGAATCCAGAAGTTTTTGACTCCATTAAGACCTACGTGCCATGGAAACTTCCAATATAAGTATCTGTTAAATAAATGAATACATATATGAATTTCCTTAGTATCTTCCCACCTACTTCTTTAACTTTTCCTTTTCACAAAGTTCATAAGATTAGGATGGGGTTATTTTTATTTCACTGTCAAAAGTGTGACTTTCCTGATACACAAAAGGCAAAGAAATTAATCTCTAATTAAAAGCATAGCCTGTGGGACACAGCCTGACAGCTGGGAAGCCCTTGTAGCAGCTCCCATCCACCTCTTCTCACCCTCCATATTACGGTTATCAAGAAGGCATGGGGACTTTGTTTTTCGAGTTGTGCATTTTTTTTTAGCTATTATTAGTCACAGCTATCAACAAAAGCATTATTTATGCACTCGTCTTCAAGGAGAGTGTGAAGAAACTGCTGATATTTTGCAAAGGGTTGTTCATGTTTTATTTCAGGATTAGATGTGACCGTATATTTTGGGGGAAAAAAGTCCATTCAGCATGGATAGGAAAAAGTTCAAGTCTACAGCAAATGTTACAATCTGCCCCGATGTCCTATTGTGACTTATCTATTATCTTCAAAAAATGTATAACTTCTTCTCTTCTAAAGGTTTATATTTGTGTCTTCAAACTCTCCTGCTCAACTAATCCCACTAAACCATGAAATTGTAATGCTGGGCAAGATGGTCAGGCTTCACAATGACTGCTGGATCCCTGCCAAGATCAACAGTCTCTGTCTTTTACTTGCTGTTGACTATAAGGTTTTTACCCATATGGACACTCGAAACTCTGTCTCTTTAGTTACTTTCATCTTACCTTCACCTCTTCCAAATTACAGAGATTTCTCTGTTCTTTTCTCATTGCTTCAGTCTCATAACTATTTTACTTTTAATACTCTAGAGTCTATACAATACAGTCAAGCATCATTATTTTGGTCAATGATGAACCATATATATAATGGTGATCCCATAGATTATAACGGAACCTAAAAATTCCTATAACCTAGCGATGTCATAGCTGTCATAATAACATCATAGCGAAATGCATTATTCATGTGTGTGGTGATGCTGGTGTTAACAAACCTACTGGGCTGCCAGTCATATAAAAATATAGTACATACAATTATGTACAGTCCATACTACTTGATGATAATAAATGACAACATTCTGGCTTACGTATTTACTAAACTATACTTCATCATTATTTTAGAGTGAATTCTTTCTACTTATAAGAAAAGTTTGCAACGGCCTCATACATCTCGTGTTTACACATCTCTTGATTGCATCATTTGCTCTTGATTTAATCTTGTGTTGTTTTATACAGTAACATGCTGTACAGGGGTGTAGCCTAGGAGCAATATGCTATGCCATGTAATCTGGGTGTGTAGTAGGCTATACCACCTGGGATTGTGTGAGTGTACTCTATGATGTTTACACAATGGTGAAATCACCTAATGACACATTTCTCAGAATGTATCCCCATCACTAAGTGGCTCATGGCTGTATATAGCCTTGTGAAAAAAATATGTTCCAATAATATTAAAAACTATTATGAATATCATTGTTCAGCCCTACTGGGACTTTTTAAAAGAATTTAATGTGTATTCATCTCTCGGAGCTATATCTATATATAGCTGAAACTACATATGGTTTTATGGCTGTTACTAGCACTTTATTCAAACTTTACAACACTTATTATTGTATATTATAGGCAACCATTTAGCTGTCTTTGAAAAACTGCATTACCCCCAAGAATAGAACAAGAGATTTAAAGCTGCCGAAAGATTCATATCTGAATCACAATTCTTGAGGTCAAAGCATGTCTGTTCTAGTTTACTATACACATATATATGTGCTGTATATATATGCTACGCTCATACACACACACACGCTCACACACACACTCCTAATTCCAAAGCCATCCTTCATATCAGTTATAAAAATTATACCCAACTATCTCAGGTCACTTTGGGAAGAAAAATAATTGATTGTATTAGTCAAACAACTGGCTATTTTCGTAGCCAACGGAATCTAGTCAATTTGTGAAGAACCAATTATCAATTATAATAAATTGTTTAGATGAATTCAGCCATTACGATTTTATTTTTATGTAGCTTAAGAAGAGTTTTATTCACACCTCCCTAATTATAACATCCTTTTATATGGGTTATTGTTCATTTATCAGCCACCAGCTGAGAGAATTGAGGACTGACAACAAATGCAAACTTTATGGTGACGATATAGGAAAAAGATTTGTGAAATAAAGACACAATCTCCTACATGTAAAAAAAAAATTGGTAGTAATTGATATGAGATTGGTTCTCTCCAATTATGAGGGTCTAGATTTACACATAAATATATATATGAAGCATTCTTCCATAATTATCACTGAGACATCCTGATAAGAAATGCAAAAATCTACTGTGAAGCATGAAATGACATGTTATGAGTAAAGAATGTTTAGATTCTTGTTTTGAACAAGAACAGGCATATTCTGTTATGAGGTCTACATGGAAAAGCAAATCTTTAAAGTGTCCAAATCAATGAAAAGATCAGCTATAATGGAATTTGGGAGAAATAATTCAGTAAAATATTTTATTTTGATGTTTTAAAATCATCTTCTTTTATAATGTACTGCTCAGACAGTCCTTTTCATTTTTACCCAGAATACAATTTCAATTTTAATCTATTGGAGTTTGAAATGGGTGGAGTTTAATTTAATTTAAAATGACATAACTTACCCGATTTGCATACAGTGATTTAAAGAAATCTTTATATTACCGTTTTAAGAGACAAGATATGTTTCTAAAATGTAACCCATGAAATAAAATATAATTTGACATTTTATTATTAAATGAGGTAGACTGTTCATGGGAAATATCTATGGAGAGGACCTAGTTAAATATATTCTCCTATAAAGCCTAGCTAGATACCCTAGTAGAACATATTCTCAGAAATTTTACTTTATCCAGAAGCAACTCAACACAAAAGTAGTCATATCTTGGGAAAGGGTCACTTCAGGACAAACAGACCTGATATAAAAGCAGATTTTGCAGGCAGAGGCCCTAAGGCTTTGAAACATATTCTAAAATTCCATTCTTCTCCAGACTTTAGAGGCTTATGAGTCAGGTCACATGCTGGCTTCCCTATTCCCAAAGAAGCACTTGCATCTATGTGCATTTTGGGTCAACATGTGGGACTTCCATCTTGACTATACTTGTCTTTTATAGTCTACTTAGCAAAATTTGAGCTGGGGGAATTGCCACCTCCAGGTTGGTTTGTCTCCCCCACATCTCTTGCTAGAATGAATCACTGAGACGATAAAAAGTTAGCAAGGAAGTTTTTCTTTTGGTATTTTGGCTTCTTCATACGACTATAGTTGATTCTATTTCTTTTGGATTTATTATTCTTACTTCTTTATTTCCTAAGAAGTGAATATGTACAATGCATTCATTTTGTGAGAGAGCTTCACTCTGCCAGAACAATTTTCTCTACTGGCAACTTTCCTAGAAGCTGAAAAATTCACAAGAAGTGTAAGTTTTCTTAGTAGCCTAATCATAGCCTAGTAAGAAATATTTTAACATTTTCACCATACTTCATTTACCTCCCACAACATTACAGATTGATTTTAGTAGGAAAATTACCCCAAAGTGGAATTAGAAATGGAGTTAGAAAAAAAAGTGGATTTTTATACAGTGGAGAAAGGAAAGCCTCTTCAATAAATGGTGCTGGGAAAACTGGAAAGCCACCTGCAAAAGAATGAAACTAGACTGTTGTCTATCACCACACACCAAAATTAACTCAAAATGGATTAAGAACCTAAAATTAAGACCTGAAACAATAAAATGCATAGAAGAAAACATAGGAACTAAACTCAAGGACCTTGGACTTAAAGAGAATTTTATGAACTTGAGCTCAAAAGCAAGGGAAGTAAAAGCTAAAATAAATGAATGGGACTACATCAAACTAAAAAGCTTCTGCTCAGCAAAAGAAATCGCCAACAAGGTAAAGAGACAATCATCCGAATGGGAAAATATATTTGCAAGCAACACCTCCGATAAGGGCCTAACATCTAAAATATACAAAGAACTCATACAACTTAATAACAATAAAAAAGATAAATGATCCAATCAAAAATGGGAAGAGGACCTGAACAGACACTTTTTCCCAGAGGACATAAAAATGACCAACAAATATATGAAAAGATGCTCAACATCGCTAGCTATTAGGGAAATGCAAATCAAAACCACAATGAGTTACCATCTCACACCTGTTAGAATAGCTATAATCAACAGGACAAGTAATAACAAATGTTGGAGAGGATGCAGAGAAAAAGGAACCCTCATACACTGCTGGTGGACTGCAAATTGTTACAGCCTCTATGGAAAACAGTATGGAGGTTCCTCAAAAAACTAAGACTTGATCTACCATATGATCCAGCAATCCCTCTACTGGGTATTTACCCCAAAGGTTTGAAAATCCATATGCAAGAAGATATTTGTATACTGATATTCATAGCAGCATTATTCACAGCGGCCAGGACATGGAAGCAGCCAAAGTGTCCTACGATAGATGATTGGCTAAAGAAGCTGTGGTACATATATACAGTGGAATATTACTCGGCCGTAAGAAGAGATGAAATACTGCCATTTGCGACATGGATGGACCTCGAGATAATCATGCTAAGTGAAATAAGCCAGACAGAAAAAGTTGAAAATCACATGATATCACTTATATGTGGGGTATAAATCTAAAAGCAACAAATGAGAAGGACAAACAGAGACTCATGGACATGGACTATAGGCTAGTGGTTACCAGAGGACTATAGACTAGTGGTTACTAGTGGGGTGGGGGAGGAGGGAGGAGGTAGATGGGGTAAAGGGGGTCAAATATAGGGTTTAGGGAGAGGGTAAAGTGGGTAAAGGGGATCAAATACATGGTAGCTGAAGGAAACTAGACTTTGGGTGGTAAACACACAATAGAATATACAGATGTCAAATGATAATGTACATCTGAAAATTATATAATTGTATTAACCAACGTTACCCCAATAAACTTAATTAAAAATTTTTAAGTGGGTTTTTACTTACTCTTTAATGTCTTCATTGATATCATGTCCTCCTTCCGCAAAAAAAAGTATAGGAGAAATACTAACTTCTGTCTTCATACATAGCAAATACCCTTGATTTGAAATAATGTAGGCATCCATACTCTGGGATTGTTATTAATAATTAAGATTTTATTCTTTGCATTTATGCATTTATACTTTATATTATGTCTATAATATTAACAATTATATATTTTGCATTGTATTATTCTAATCTATTACTTGATACATTCTAATAACTATCTACTGAAGAATGTTTCTATCTCTATTTATAAATTAGAAGTTTAAATAACTTTCTTAAGCTCACACAAGTTCTTACTAGAATGAAACTAGAACTTGCTGCCATGGTCCCTGAAATGCTAATTCTATACCACCAAGATTAACTATTCTTTGGACAAATATTTAACAAATACTAACTTATCATCTCCAGAGAAAACAACAGGCAATGTAGTTGCTATGCACACAAAGTATTTTGATAATATACATGTTCACATGTTTATTCACATTTCTTCTGTGAGACCTTTAATAAAGTCTTGGAGATTCATTTTTATCATATGACATAATATGATATGTCACATGATATATCACATTATATCAGGCCATAGAAATAGTAAACACACTTTTTTTGAGTATTGCATAGGCTTTCTAAAAATATTATCAGGCCCAATTATAAACATCTTTAAAATATAAAACACATAGTCAAAACACAAAATTCAGAGAATTGTATTACATTAAATTCTAATTGTAGTACGAATAGAATTTGAATTGGAAGAAAGTAAGGGAGAAAGAAGGATATCTAACCTACTTTTTCCAACATCTTAAAGAAAATTAAACTCTGAATTCAACCCAGTCTGGAGTGGTTAAATGTATTAGACTGTGGATAGCAGAAAACCCAATATTCAGTTTTTTCAATAATTTATTTTTATCTCACAGAAAAAATCCAGAAGGAGATGGTGAAGGGCTGCTGTATTTGTTAAATAATGTTATCAGGGAGCTAGTCTTCTTCTATATGCCAGCTCTGTCATTTTTAATGAGTCACTATTATCTTCAGGGTCACCAAGTGGCTTCTTGACCTGCTAGTATTATTTGTGCATTCCAGGTATGAAGAAGGGGGAGGAAGAAAAGGCAGACAGCTTCTCCTCTATAGACCCTTCGCCCTCACTGTGTCGCATGGCCACTTCTAGCTGCAAGAGAGACTGACTATTTAAGTATTCCTCACCAGGGACTCGATAGCACAGAAAGGCAATGAAGGAGGGTGCTGTCGAATCAGTCAACCTGTAGTATCTGCCACATAGAATGTTAGACTGTAAGGTCTTTCTAGAAGAGAAAATCTTTGAAGCAAAACATGAAAAATAAGTCTAGAATATAATGAGAGGAAGGAAATTAAGGCAGAGAAAAGTATGCAATGAAAATTCTGCAGGGTGAATGCTATTTTTCTCTGAGACTATAATATTCAAAGTCAAGAAATCTCTAAGAAACCAATATGAGTGCATATTATGTCCTTGATAAATATTTATTAAGCAACTGAATGGAAGAATTGTAGTCTTGCTTCTTCTTTTGAAAATGTCAATTCTTATTTAGGTTAAGGCTTTTGTTATGTTGTTAACGTTTGAAAGTGAATTCTTTGAGTTCAACTCACTATGGTGAACAGTACATGCTTGATAGTATGCTTTCAATACTGATCACTAGAATTAAACCTAAAACCTATTCTTATGTAAGCTGTTAATTTTAGCATGTGAAGTCTAGAGAGAAACACATTACTTTTTTATCTTACTCCTTGATGAAACATTTCTAGAAAATACATGGCCACAAAATCTCCATTACTTGTATTACTCTTTGCTTTGCTTTTAATCTCCTTTAGAATAAATGAAACAGCAACTTTATAATGTATCAAGTACAAAAAGTAACATTGAGTTTTTGCAATGAACTGGACAAAACAGCTGTTTTGTGGGACAGACCTTGCCCAGTTGAGAACACTTGAGCTATAGAAAATAAAAGTAGACAATAATAAAGTATAAGACAGAGATTCACTATTTTTCACAAGAAAGAATTATAGAAATGGGCTCAAATAATAATCTGAAAAAGATGAAAATTTTCTTGCTAAAAATAGGAGAGAAATTGTGAGTACATAATACAATTCATTTCTCAAGGTGAAGAAAACAACACAAACTATGTAATATTCTTCACTTCAGGAACCTATTGATCTAGAAGATAGATTTTGAATACTAAACGGGAATATGTAAAAATTCAATTCCATGACGTTTGCATCTATTTGTTATCTACTTTGTAGCTACAAATTTTCAAAGGCCAGGGCAAACAGACAAACTGCATGGCCTCTGCTTTTACATTATTTTTAATCTTGTGAGAAAGGAAAATATAAACAACACATGAACAAGCTGCAGAATGCTCTAACGGTGTTCATGGAGGTATCAAAAAGATAAGTATAAACAAATCTGCATGCGAGGGATAGGAGATCACAGAAAAGTTGGTGGCCCCAACAATCTGGGTCCCTGCCATTCAAGCTCTTTATAGTTCCCTCCTACACTGACTCATAGCTAGCCTTGGACCAAGAGACTACTCTACTGAGGAAGTGACAGAGTGTAGGGTCCAAGGCTAGGTCATAAAAGATATTTCCACATTGTCCTTTCTCTTTCTTGAATCACTTACTCTGGAAGAAAGCAACCTCCATGTTTTAAGAATACTCAAGCTTCCCTAAGGAAAATAGTTTACAGTCCAAAAAATTGAGGTCTCTTTCCAACGCCAACACTAACCTGCTAGCCATGTGAGTAAGCACTCAATCCTTGAAGTAGGACCTCCAGCTCCAACTCTTAAAATTGACAACAACGTGACTAAAATTGCATGAGATACCCTGAGCCAGAACCACCCAGCTAAGCCAATCCCAGATTCCTGAACTATGTATGAGATAAATGTTTATTAGTGTCTTATGTCACTAATTTGGGGGTTAATTTGCCATGTAGCAATAGATAACTAATACAGGTAATGATCAACTGGAATGCACTAGATAGAAGAGTAGCAAAACATTCCAAAAATAAGAAACAGAACATGCAAAGGCACAGAGACTTGGACAAATATTTAACAAATATTTAGGAAATAATATATTTAGGAAATGATGAGAGACTCAAAATGCAACAGCAGGGGTATGTGGAACGGCAGGGCAGAAGATGGAGCTAAAAGATGAAGGGGCATTTGCTGAGCACCGTGAATGTCAAGATGAGAAGTTAAGAGTTTTATCACTGTAGGCATTGGAAGGCAATCAAGCTTCTAAGTAGTGGCAATAATCATCAGCAGCAGCAGCAGCCAAAATATACGAGATGCAGCAAAGGCATCTAAAAAAGTACTAAGAGAAAAGTTTACAGCAATAAACATCTACATTTAAAAAGAAGAAAGTACTTAAATAAACAACCTAACTTTACACCTCAAGAAACTAGAAAAGAAGAAGAAACTAAACCCAAAAGTAGCAGAAGGAAGGAAATAATAAAGATTAGGGTAGAAGTAAATCAAATAGAGAATAGAAAAACCAACAAAATTAAGAGCTGGATTTTTGAAAAGAAACAAAATCGGCAAATCCACAGCTACATTAACCAAAGGAAAAAGAGATAAGACTTAAATAAAATCATTAATGAAAGAGAAGACATTACAACAGATGCCTCAGAAATGAAAAAAAAGATCATATTGGTGTGTATTTTAACGATTACACACCAATAAACTGGATAACCTAGAAGAAATGAATGAATTCCTAGAAACATGCAATTTACCAAAACAGAATTAAGAAGTAGAAAGTCTAAACAGACCAGAAACAAATAAGAATATTGAATAAATAGTCAAAAACCTCTCAATAAATAAAAATCCAGGGCCAGATGTCTTCACTGGTGAATCGTACCAAAAAGTCAAAAAATCAATATCAATCCTTCTTAAAAGGAAGAAAAGAGAAAAGGAAGAAATACTTCCCAACTAATTTTATGAAGCCAGCATCGCCCTGATACCAAAGCCAGACAAAGAAAACACAAGGAAAGAAACTACAAGCAAAATCCCTAATGAATATAGATATAAAAATCTTCAATAGCATACTAGCAAACCAAATTCAATCTTATATTTAAAGGATTATACACCACGATCAGGTAGGATGTATCTCTGGTATGCGAGGATGGTTTATCATATGCAAATCAATCAGTGCGATACGCCACATTAACAAAATGAAAGATAAAAAGCATGTGATGACCTCAATAGATGCAGAGAAAGCATTTGACAAAATTTAACACCATTTTTGATAAAATCTCTCAACAAAATAGGTATAGATGGCACTTCATTCAACACAATAAAGGCCGTATATGAAAAGCCCACAGCTAATAGTATAATCAATGGGGAGAAGCTTTTTCTCACCATATCTATTAAATATTGTTCAAGAAGTTCTAGCCAGAGCAATTAGGTAAGAAAAAGAAATAAAAGGCATGCAACTTAGGAAGGAAGAAGTAAAATTATTTCTGTTTGAAGATGACATGATCTCTTAAATAGAAAGTCCTAAAGACTCAACAATGACAATAACAAAAATATTATAGTAAATGAATAATAAATGAATTCAGCAAACTTGTAGGATTCAAAATCAACATACAAAAAGCAGTGGCATTTCTACGGACTGACAGCAAACTATCTACAAAAGGAAATTAAAAAAAACAAAATTAAAAAATTTATTTGTAATAGCGACAAAAATAATAAAATACTTAAGAATGAACTTAACCAAAATGGTGAGAGACTTGCACACTTAAAAGTATAAAACATTGATGAAGAAAACTGAGGATGACACAGATAAATGGAAAAACTTGCTGTGCTCGTGGATTGGAAGAATTAATATCGTTAAAAGGCCCACACTACACAAAATGATCTACAGATTCGATGTAATCTCTATTAAAATTCCAGTGTCATTCTTTATACAATGAATAGCCAAGACAATCTTGGGAAGAACAAAGAAAAATAAAGCTGGAAGCATCACACTTCCTGACTTCAAAATATATGATAAAACTACAAAAATCAGAACAGTACAGTACTGGCATGAAAACAAACATATAACTTAATGGAACAGAACAAAGAGCCCAGAAATTAATCCACACATTTATGATCAACTGATCTTTGACAAGAGTGCCAAGAATGCACAATGGGGAAAGAATAGTTTCTTCAATAAGTGATGTTCAGAAAATTTGATATTCACAAACAGAAGAATGAAAATACAATTTAATGCCATATGGAAAACCCAGATCAAAGTAGATTAAAGACATAAAGATAAGACATGAAACTGTAAAACTACTATAAATACATAAGGGAAAAACTTCTTGACATTGGTCTTGGCAATGATTTTGTAATTATGACACCAAAAGCACAGACAACAGCAGAAATGAACAAGTAAGATTGCCTCAAACTAAAAACCTTCTGCATAACAAAGAAAACAATCAACAAAATTAAAAGGCAACCTAAAGAATGGGAAAAATATTTGTAATCATATATCTTATAAATGGTTAATATACAAAGCATTTAATTCACACAACTTAAGAGCAAAAAAAACCATGAAAAATCTATTCAAAAATGAACAAACAGCCTGAATAGGTGTTTCTCAAAAGAAGACATACAGATGGTCAAAAGCACATGAAATGGTGCTCAACATCACTAATCATCAGGGAAAGGCAAACCAAAACCACAATGAGATATCACCTCGCACCTGTTAGAATGGCTATCATCAAAAAGACAAAAGGTAACAGGTATTGCTGAGGATGTGGAAAACAAGGAAACTCTTGTGCACTGTTGGGAATGCAAATTGGTGCAGCCATTATGGAAATCAGTATGGAGGTTCCTCAAAAAATTAAAACTAGAACCACCATATGATACAACAATTCCACTTCTGGGTGTATAGCCAAAGAAAATGAAACTTGGATCTCAAAAAGATATCTGCATCCCCATGTTCATTGCAGCATTATTCATAATAGTCAAGATGTAGAAACAACCTAAAAGCCATAGACAGATAAATGGATAAAGAAAACGTATGTGGTATATATACATAACAGGTCCTTGAATGACATCATTTCAGTCAGCATCATTTCATTATAATGTTGATGAGATGCTGTAGGAACTTAATTCTTGTTTATATCAATTAGCTTATGGTAAAATTGGTTTTGTTATACATCATTTTGCCACAATTCCAAGAACCTATCAAAAATATTAAGTGAGGATTTACTCTATAATGGCACACTACTCATTCACAAAAAAAAAAGAAGGAAATACTGCCATTCATGACAACATGGATGAACCTGAAGAACATTATGCAACACTTTGCCAGATATAGAAAGACAAAAAATCCACAATCTCACTCTCATGTGGAATCTAAAATAATCAAACGCGTAAAAGCAAAGTAAAATGATATTTGCCAGGGGCGGGGGGGTAAAGGGGGAACAGAGAGATGTTTACCAAATTATACAAAGTTTCAGTTGCATTAAAAATAAATGAGTTCTGAAAATCTATTGTACAGCATGGTGATTATAGTTGAAAATACTATTGTATACTTGAAATTTGCTAAGTGAGTAAATCTCAAGTGTTCTCTGCACAAAAAAAGAAATTAAAAAGGAAGGATAGATTGATGGATTGAAGGAAGGAAGGATGGAGGGAAGGAGGGAGGGGGGAAAGAAGGAAAGAAAAAAGGAAGGAAGGAAGGAAGGAAGGAAGGAAGGAAGGAAGGAAGGAAGGAAGGAAGATGAAGGAAGGAAGAAAGGAAGGAAGAGAAGGAAAAAAGGAGTGAGTAACCATGGGGAGTGATGAATATGTTAATTAGCTTAATTGTGGTGATCCTTTCACAGTGTGATACATATATCAAAATATCAGGTTGCATGCCTTAAATATATAGAATTCTTGTGTATCAATTATACTTCAATAAAGGTGAAAAAATCCTAAGCTGTGTATTTAGTTAGAACTCCCTGCCCACATCAATCTTATAGTTATTTTAATAGGGTAAAATCAACTGGTAGAAGAATAGAATCAAATATTAAATACAGAATAACTAAGTAAGATGGGTAAAAATTTTTGGTCATGGACAGTTAGATAAGATCCAATCTGGAGGTTTATCACTTAACTAAATGATGAATGATACTGATAACAGCAAATATTTATTGAAAGTTTTCTATTGTTAAAATAAGTAATGAATGTGTTCATAACCAACAGTCACTGTATAGAAAATTAGGTTTATCACAAGAAGACTCTCCCCTCAAGGATATTTTTAGGGTAGCTATAAAATGATCTAACAACTCACTTTTCTTTTGTACAGAGATTCTCGGGGGAAACTCCCTTTCTAAAGGGAGACTGTGATTTTTGGCACCTTCCACTGGGACTTCTCAGAATCCTTGTTTATATTTCACAAGATGCTTTGAACTGCAAGGAGGGTGGGGAGGTGTTGTAAAATTACTATTTTTATCCAACTCCTGTTTTTATCTGTACTAATTTCTCTAAGTTCTATTCATGGTTTCTGTAAAAGCCAAACACAGAAAGTAACCTTAAGGTATTAATTAACCATTAAAAATCACCCAGAATTGCTTTTGAAGTGAAAGTAAAGAGCAGCAAAAAGAAAAGACGATCAAGAAAGAAAATCAAAATGAATAGACTTACTGAAGATATGCATTCCTTTAACTGTCTTCCAAGATGTTCTTAAATAATCAACTACTGGCATAATGTATCACCTTGATACTGAGGTTCCATCAAAAACCACTCCATCTTGGTTGCACCATCTTGTAAAATGAGTATAGAGCCAGCACTAGCTCACTGAGGTACCCTGGATCTTAATGAGGCTTATCATCAGTTTAAGTTCTTCACTCCCTCCTCCACTCACCCACACACAGTTTGCAAACCTTATTATAGCACTTATAATTTTCTGTTTTACTTATTTTTCCTTAAACTCCAAGCAACTAATTACATCGTATTCATTTTGAATCACTATTTAGCAGAGTTCACAATAAGATAGTACATGTTCTTATACTAAATTATTCAACTGATCAGTTCTACCCAAAGATCGGAACAATTGCCTAACACATGTCAGCTCTAGCTTTCATTCAAAAACCACTTTTCTAAAATATGAAAGGCAAAAGTTAAAACTGAGGTGAAAAGAATTGCTACATAGAAAACAGGCTGAGTAGTCCCTTGAACATGCTAAAGGAAGTCTGAAGTGCACTGATGGGTCAAGAACTTCCTGTCATTCCCTCTGTGTTAGCATGTTCCATTTTATATCAGATATGTGAATTTGGACTGCCCTAGCTTAAAAGTTTCTTGTGCCTTATTTGTCCTTCTCCTCTCAGTGCCTCGTACAATGCCTGACACATAAGGGAGGGGTCCAATAAAACTAAACTATTAAAATTTCAAGTCCTGGCACTTAACTTTCTAAGGAAAATTAAGCACTTAATATTAACATAGGTGAGATTTACATATTTTGATCCATCTTTGAAGCAATAACTTTCTCTTCTACTCTTAGGCATAATAAACTCATTCAAGTTTCTGTTTAATTCTCATCTCCCAAGATGGCTTCTCTAACCACTTTTTCTAAAGTATCTCGCCATCAGTACTTTCCTATCCTTTCTATTTCTATCCTCTTCTTTGAACTTAGCACTAGACAAATTTATCTTATCCACATGTTTATGGTCCACTTTTTCTAATCCAGATGTAAATTTCCTGGGAGCAAGGCCAATATCTCTGTGGTTCACCATTGTATCAAGTATCTAAAACATCTATGCTCAAAACTGTTGTATATTGGAAACACAGGGGAGTTTTAAACAGATAGGTACCCAGGCTCAAACCAGAAAAATTAAATCAGACTCTGGAGCAAGAGATTCAGGCATCACTATTTCATCTTCTTTTAAGATTAGCAAGTAATTGTAATGCATAGCCAAGTTCAAGAACCACTGTTACATGAATGAGTGAATAAAAAAAAATTGACTAGAACTCAGTGCTCATTGCTCAGTACTTTATTTTTATATAGGAAACGTCCCTTTGCTTAGTCTTAAAGCCACAGCTATAACCCAAAATAGCTGGCTTGGGATTGATGGTTTTTAATTTAAGCATCATCCCTTTAACATTAAGGAAAAGCTACTTTTAGTGGTCAGCAGCACATTCTGTTTACTAAGGGCAGTGCATTATGGAACCAGAATAAATAAAGAGAATCCTTGGAAAATCAGAAGATAAAAAATCCTGTACATGACAAATATACAGGTGTGATAAGAAAATTGGTTAGCACAAACCAAGCCATACACAGATTTTGAAAAATGGGAGATGTCAGCTATCCAGACAAAGCAAATATACAATATCCAATATCACCATAATGTGGAACCTTTTGAAAATATCCTTGAAAATATTTATTTTACTCTGCCTTCTCTCAATCAATAAACCCCTCATGCAGTTCTCAGAGGAGAAAATATTCACAATGATTATATTTTGCCCTTCAGTAAGCTTCCTGGACTAGCTGGATTTATTTCTGCATTTTGTAAGTTATTCCATCACCCATTCACACTCTGCTTCGGCCAGTAGTAGAGAAAATATTAAAAATTCTATCAACTTCTGACACTCTAAAAGACAGCCATGATTTTCCCTTTGAGTAATCCACATTTTTCTTTAGTCCTTTCCATCAGCCACAGAATAGCCAAAACAATAAGCTGGTTGAAAGATTTATCCAATTTATTGGAGGGGAACGTTTTCTTTTCTTCACAATATTCTATTCCCTACATCCTGGTTACAATTGCCTGATGTTGGGCCATATCGATTTGACAAGGACCATTTTATCTGATTTCTGAATTGTTGAAGTACTGTAAGTAACAACTAAGAACACTAGTTATTAAATAGAACCAAAAATTCTTCAAAGTGAATACAAACACAGATTTAACTTTAGGTTAACTATTATTGGCTAAACTACTTCTTTCTAAAGTGAGAATGATTTATTTAATTCTAGGTAACACTCAAATAAAGAAAATAGAAAGTAATCCTATAGTTCAAAAGATATAACCAGTTGCAATATAGGGATCTTATTTAGAACCCAATTCAAATAAACTGAAAAATAATTATAAGATTCTATAAAACAATTGAGGAAATGTGAATGCTGACAAGATATTTAGGAAATATTATCAAATATTAAGAAAATATTATTAAATCTTTTTGTGATCAAGGTATTATGGTTGTATCATATTTTGAAAGTCCTTTCTTTATAGAAATATATACTGAAATATTCATGAGTCTGGGAATTGCTTCTAAACAATCTAGATGTGGGAATTGATGAAGATATTGATGAAACAAGAATGGCCATATATTAATAAGTACTGATGCTAGGTAATGAAAATATAGGGTTTATTTTATTTCTCTTTCACTTTCTCTCTCTAGATGGATAGATAGATGATAGATAGATAGTTAGGTAGACAGGTAGGAGGATGAGTGGATGGATGGATGGGTGGATAGATAGATGGATAGATAGGTAGATAGATAGATAGATAGATAGATAGATAGATAGATAGATAGATAGATAGATAGATAGATAGACAGACAGACAGACAGACAGGCAGGCAGACAGACAGACATAAGTATATATATTTAGAATTTTTTATTTGGGGGACTTTCAAACATATGTAAGTAAATAAGTAAACAACCATAAAAACAGATAACAGTTAAGAGCAATGATTACAACAATTAGATATTTCTTATTGTGGTAATGCCAGAAGAAAATATTAAATACAAAAATGTGTATAATAAACTTCCATATACTTATGTCTCACTTTCATAGCATTGCATAAAGAATTGACTTCAGTCCAGAACAAGTCTATTTAGAACTCTATCCAAGGACATTTTATTATGAAAGTAACAAAAATCTCATTATGTGATAGTTCCTCATGTGGACTGCAAGTAGAGTAGGGGTCTAAGGCACTCTATTCAAATGTTTTGTCACCATATTTAAATAAATTTCTCTTTGCCATTATTCCTTCAATGAACATTCTTCATGATCCACTATGTCCTAGAGACTATTCATAGTGCTGGGGAGACAATGATGAATTATATGGTCTCTGTCCTGGGGGAGCTTACAGACTATGAGATAAAAGTTATTGAACAGATAATCAAACAAATATATAACTGGATTTGTGGTAAGTACTATAAAATAAAAATCACAAGACATAATGGGAACATGTAACAAGATCATCTGATCTCTGGGGGTGATGATGAGCAGCAAGGGGTTCATAGAGGAAGACTTCTTTGCATCTTGTTCCTATTAGGAATTGGAAGCCATTGCAAGATTTTAAGTAGCTATGATAGGATCAGTTTCTCATTTCTGTAAACAACTGAAGTATGCCAGTAGAACACAGAGGGTAAGCACATGATCTTACTTAGAGTCTGACATCCTGGACTTAAATCCCAGTTTTGCCATTTATTAGCTATGTCATTTTCACAGTGTCCACATCTTTAAAACAGTAAAATAATAATTCCTTCTCTGAGGATTGTATTAAGGATTAAATGAGATAATCCATAGCAAGTGCTCAAAAATATTACCAATTTTTAACATAAGAGAAAGAAGATGGGAACTTGAAGCAGTCTAGGAGGTTCCAAGAGTCTGATTTGATGATGAGAGGAAAACCACATTTCTTTTCCATTAAGTATGCCTTTTTAAAATCGATAATTGACTTTTGAAAGCCTGTAAAATTATAAGCAATTTTTCAAAATAAAAATAGTCAATTTTCAAACTGATGATTAATGTAGGATATTCCCATGTTAAAAGATTAATAACACTTCCAAAAATTCTATTTCATGTTTATATGCTACACTTATTGCTCATTTACAAGGATATCAATTCATCTAAAATGCCTTAATAGCATCAAAGTATTCAACCACAGCAACATGTTCCTAAATTTGTCATCAGCTTCTGTCACGTCCATAGTCATAAAATTACAGCTTAGCTAAGTGTGAAATTAGACTGAATGTTGACTCCTAGTTAAATATCTCATCTTGGATCATTCAAACAATTTCAAATTTTTATAAATTCCCAGACAGGGTCACTTATTCTCTTTTTATTACCGCTGTAAAAAAATTTTTGTTAAACCCCACAAGTCTACTGTTCTTTGTTCACCACTTTTAACTGCTATGAACTTCATGACAAGATAAAGAATGATGATATTCCTTTGTTTCTTAAAAATATTTGACAAATGTTAAAACTGCTCTTCTAATAACTTAGTTGTATTTAGAATTCCATTTCCTAAATTTTATTTTTCTTGTGTAGTAAGTTTCAGTCTTGGTCTAGGTACATACACTGTAAAATGAAGAGCAAAAAACAACTGTTCTTGTCATTATGTCTGCTACTCTTTACTAGTATGGCATCAGGCCCATAGCAGAGGCCACTTAGGAAAGAGCACTGGCCCAGAAGTGAAGGCTTCCAGGAGCCGAACTTTGCAAGTGAGCTGTGCAGCTTCGGTAAATCTTTCACTGATGATGGGACTCTGCTCCAATTATCTGCAAAATAATGGTAATTAACCAGATTGAGGGCTACAAATTGGGCATCTGTGGACCAGGTTTCACTGCAAGACAAATCTATTATTTTTTCAGCCTGCAAATGCTACATAGGCAGGACATTCATTTTCTAGTACATCATAACCCTTCCCCCTGTTTTAATATTTTTTAAACACATAGACTTCATTTATTGAGCAGTTTTAGATTTAAAGAAAAATTGACCAGATAGAATACAGTCCTCATATATCCTCTGCAGAGTTTCCCCTATTGTTACCATCTTATATGAGTATGGCACATTTGGTATAAGAAATAAAGCAATATTGATACATTATTATTAACTAAAGTCCTTAGTTTATTTGAATTTCCTTACTCATGACCTAATTTCCTCCTTCTGTTCCAGGATCTCATTCATACTACATTACCTTTAGTCATCAGGTCTCCTTAGGCTCATCTGAGCTGTGACAGTTTCTTAGACTTTTTCTTGTTATTGATGATCCTTGACAGTTTCAAGGAGTATGGCCAGATATTTTGTAGAATGCTCATATATTGGAATCTATCTGATGTTTTTCTTATAAATAGACTGGGGTTATGGGTTTTGGGGAGGAAGATCACAAAAGTAAAGTGCCATTCTCATCACATCATAGCAAGGGTATATACTATCAACAGGATTTATGACTGTTCATATTGACCTGATTGATCACTTGAAGTAGTGTTTGTCGGGCTTTTCCACTGTAAAGTTACTCTTTTTCTTCCTTTCCACACTGTATACTTTAGAAGGCAGTAACTGTGTATAGGCCACACTTAAAAAGTAAGTAGTTATGTTCCTGCTCCCTGAAATTCTTCTATGTGGGATATTTGTCTCTCCTCCTTTAATAAGTTAATAAAGGGTAAATTAATATTCAATTGCTTGTTTATGTCAATATGGACCCACAGATATTTATTTCATACTTTGGGTTATAACCCAATGCTACTTTATTTATTTTATTGCTCAAATTGTTCTAGCCTTTGCTCTTTGAAGCTGTTTCAGTTGGATCCTGTTCTCCTTTGACATACCCAATGTGGGCACTCACCAGGTTTGGGGAGGGGAAATAGCACTTTATTACTTTCTGGCACTATAAGATGCTTAAGATTTACATTTTATACTTCCTGCCCCAGTCCTAGAACCTATTTCTCCAAGAGCCCAGTTCCTTTTATTGGAGAACAGTATTAGAAACCAAGACCCAAGTACTAGTTTGGACATTGCTACTGGGATAATGTTTCCTAAGGTCCTCTCTGCTGACAGAGCCTCTCTTTATTTTTACACTTGAACTGAGTCATATATTTGGTCACCAATATAGGTATTGAAGACATTTTGAGTTTTCCTGACCCAGGATCTAGATTACCTGCAGGATTCCATCTAACTCTAACACCCTTGTTACGTTTCCATCAGTCAAGGATAGGGTGGCTAATTATGGGCCCAAATCGAAATGTAAGAAATGAAAATGGGGAAATTTCAGGACAAGACTCTACCCAATCAGGCACTCCCATGGGTTAACTCATTGCAATGACTCTGACATATTTTTATTCTTTTATTTATATTTCACTCTAGTCCAGATCTACTTCCTCACCATAGAACTTGCTAATGCAGTATTTCTCAACCTTTACACTACTGACATTTTGAGCTGGATCATTCTTGTTGTGAGGGGCTGTCCTGTGCAATGTAAGACATGCATGCCTGGTGTCTACTCACTAGATACAAATGGCTCCACTGTCTCTTTTGGTGTGACAACCAAAATTATTTCCAGACATTACCAAATGTTCTGTAGGGGTCAACTCGCCCTGGGTTGAGAACCAGTGCCTTAATATGGAAAGTTAAATTTTCACAACCTGCTTCCAAATTCTGACATCACAGTCCACCTCCCTGCCTGGATAGACATGTTTCCTGGAAATGGAGCCTCCAACACAATGCCACTTGTGATCTCAGAGTTCTCATTTTCCTATACTACCTTAGCCAATGACTAAAAGAGCTCTGGCTGTGAACAGCTCAATGTCTCTATCCTTTTGGTATTTGTCATACAGACCTTTTGCTATTATCTCTTCTCATGAATGCTTCTATCTCTACATCTAACCTGCAAACACTTCAAAGTCAATGACTATAATCTGAGCTCCTCTTTATTCCCAGCCTGTCTAGAAATGGCTATAATATATAATTGTTGGTTCATTGATCCTTTTTCAACTCTCTGCATTAAGGAATCTCAGCACATCAAAAGAATTCTTAAAAAAAATCAATAATAATTGGGAACCAAAGTAAAGCAAGTTCGTTACCTTCTTTGTCAAGTTAATAATATTATTTTAATGGAGTAATAAGCTTTTATGGTTCTGGGTCCCCACTCAAAGGTTTATAAAGAGCATTTGGGAATTATTTTTCCCCCAAATTGATTTTTGAGCTTTTCTGCAAGCTTTATCTCTTGATCTTGGCAAATTTTTTTGTGTAACTATGGGACTAGTAGAGCAAAAATGTAAAGACTTTTTATATTTTTTCTTTATATTCTGGCTTACTACATTTTAATGATGTTATCTCTATATATAGTGGGCATCTTTTCTGGTCTTCCTAGCACCTATACTTGCTTCTGGCAACAGCATCCCTGCCCTCCTTTAGGGAAATATTCACCTCATTTAAGATATGATTATGGACAGGCTGAAGTCTCAGTGCTCTGCTTTTAACCACATAGAGTGGACACATGGCATGGTCCATCAGCTATGCCATTCTATAGCAAAAACTCCTTCTAACAAATCAGCCCATCAAGGATGTTCAGAACTAATCCCTGGAGATAAGTCCTTCTCATTTTTTGTTGCTATTGACTACATACTACTTTCCACAGTTGAGAAGAAAAAAAAATGCAGCTAAAACAGAAAAAAAGCAGAGGTGGTACAATTCTGCTCCCGGTTCAAGGCCCGTCCCCATCTTCAGTGATCCATCTCAACATCTGTGGTAGATTCTATTAATGTTCAAAATGATTTGCTGCCCTCTTGGTAAGAGGCCTCTATGTCCCTCTTATGGTCACTTCACTTGCAGTAGCTCCCCGTGGGAGGACATCGTTCCCTAACCCATTAGCATCAGGCTTGGCCATGTGGCTTGCTTTTTTATGATATCCAAGCAGAAATTTTAGGAACCACAACCTGGTTGTATGATTATTTTTTCGCCCTCCCTGAGACTGAGATAGGGGCTGCTACTTTAGCCCAAGTCTTAGAATGAGAATATATGTGGAGCAGAGTCAAAATCAGAATGTGACATGAAAAAGAAACAAACTTCTGTTATTGTACAATAGAAGCTCCTTCTAATAAATCCATCTCCCTCTCCTCTCCTTCCTTCTTCTTTTCCCTATCTTTCCCAGAAGATAATTCCACTAGGTTACTAGCCCTGTAACTGTAAGGATTCTGACTAGTTATCATGTGACATATATATATATCCTTTATTCCATGACTAATACATACAATTTAGCAACGTATTTAAAAACAAATTACCATCGTCATCACGTGTGAACAAGATACAATGAACTAATACATCCCAGAAATGGTTATTTCAATGTCTAATAAGAAATTATTTTCAACATTAAACATACATTCAGAGATGCTAAACAAGTTTTCATGGTAACACCAATTTGTTCTAACGCTCATATTTACAATTTGGCTAATGTTTATTTTAAGCCTCTATCATCAAATATAATAATAATTTCAACTTTTTAAAATTATTATTTCAATGTATTTCCACTGTAGTTTCTTTTTATAGTTTAATAAAATTTAGTTAGCATTTAAGAATTGTTCAATTTACTTTGGACATACAATATTATACATTTTTTGTTAAAACTGAAACATTAACATTTTTATATATGTTTAGCTATGTAGCAAAATGATGAGCTTTCTCTATTTCCATTAGCTAATGTATTACAGACTACTAGTGCATATCCACATCTGTTCTCCTCTCTTTCCTGCAAATACAAGAAGACCATTTTCTCCCAAAGGTATTTCAGTTAGAGCTAAATAACCAGTTATAGTTCAGTGGTTTTCAACCGAGAACCTCCCCATTCTCCCCACCACCACCAGGAGGCATTTAGTAATATCTGGAGACATCTTCGGTTATCACAGCTGTAGGGCATCTACTGGCATCTAGTGTGAGGTGAACAAGGATGCTGCTACACATCCTACCATACACAGGACAGTCAACCAACAACAAAGGATTATTTGGACCAAAATGCCAATAACACCAAGGTTGAAAAAAACCTGTTCTAGGCAATAAAATGTAAGTGAAAGTAATATTGGTCACTCCAGGCTGTGACCTTTAAGAGCCTATCATCTCTTTAGGAACAACTGTGAATGCCATGTGTTGAGATGGAAGTACCACAAGAAGCATATGGCCTGTGTTTCTCAGTTACCACACAGAAAGGAGCTACCCTAGACAGTAGCCTGAATCTAAACAGTCTTCATTATCATTACATAAATCTCTTTTCATCTTTAACCTTTGTCGCATGTCTTAAATCGAATTTCAGGGCTAACTTGTTACAGCAGCATAATCCATCCTAACCTTACTAATACAGCTAGTTTAACAAATTTTCACTTATGTGCATGTAAATTACTATATTTTTTAATGCCAGCTCATACCATCAAGTATTCTTCAAAAATAACTTGTTTTTTAGGCAAATATCTCTGACTATTTCAGTCATTCATATATGCTGAAGATAGAGATGATACTACTCAAGAAAAAAAATGGGTTTGAAGAAAGACCAGTTGGCAGTATCTTCAATAATCTTCAGAATGTAAAACATAATTGCATGTATGTGAGCAAAAGAGATCACCTAGGACTGAAAATGAAACTGGGAAATGATAACTTCCAGGTGGTATGGTTTTTGTCTAAAAGTCATAAGAATGTAAAATAAGAGGTTTGAAAACGATTTTTTCCCTCAACAGAGTAGATAATATACTTCATTTCACAGCAGCCTCACTACAGCAAATGATGTATGTTCATTACACAGTGGATGATGGCTTAGGAAGAGAATTCAATAAAATCTATGCTGGAGCCAAAAATAAAATCTGAAGAAAATGCCTTTAGTTTATCACCCTAATCACTCCTTCTGTGTGCCACAGAAGGGCTCACCTTATAATTCAGTTTTCCTATAGGTTATTTAAATTATCCAAAAGAAGTGCTGGAAGGCTAAGGCCCCCAAAATCTTAACTTAAAGGCAAGGGTTATATTTTTTTACACTTTCCACTTTTTCCCCTTCTCAGTTAAAGGTATAATAATAATTTGTAAAGCTTCAATTTCTGCTTCAGAGTCTTTAACTGCTATCTTATTATGAGACATAAAGTTGGTCGAAAAGGAACAAGAGAGAAATAAGAAATGTGAATACTACTGTGATGATGCCATTGTGCAAAATATAAACAATGGTGATACCTATAACAACTATGTCTTTAACTTCTGATTTTCCCAGTGGAAATATTTTATTGCCAAGGAGGCAATCAAAACCAGAAGTCATATATATCATTTTTTTATTGGAAATTAATTCTATATGAGCACATCTCATGGCTAAAGACCATTCTGATATAAGCAAAGGAAGAAATTCCTTGTCAAATAATTTTGACCTCATGATATTGCTCATTCTTCTAATACAGTCCTATGGAAATGAGATTGTATGATGTTCTGGAAAGTGCACTTGACCGGTAGTTCTGGGATTCAAATTATGATACCAAAGAACTTTAAAAACTTCTGACTATCATGCAAATATTGTGGAGTCTCAGACAGGCTCCACCACAAAATACTAGGACTTTCAACATCTCCTAGAGAGGATAAGAGGGAAAGTCCACATTTGAGACTACTGGATACTCAACTCAGTTGTAAGAATAACCAGCAATTTAATATATTTTGTTCACACTCATGTGGAGAAGTCAGTCTGATTCTCACAGATATGGCTGCTCAAAAAGGTCAATTGAAAGAATAGGATAGACCAATGGGAGCATAAATGACAAAACTGGTTCCTGATGATGCTCAGAGAAGGATGACAATCAAGTAGCTGGTAGTATAGGAAAGATGATAATAGCATCACAAGGGAAGCATCAGGGCCTTGGTCTCATAGACTGGAATTCAGGGTTGGGTTCTAGATGCCACAGCAAACTGGAGTGATAAAGACACAGAGGCACAACCCCAACCCATGACCTGGGCTTCCTCAACAGACGGATGCACAGAGATCACCAGGACAGTGTCTGTAATAACTGTATTACATTCTTCCTCCTGATGAAAATAACTCTCCAATTTACTCTTCACCTAGTCAGAACTGGTATCAATACCAGCAGTGAAGAATGTTTGTCACTACTCACTTCAGAGTCAGGGAAAGTCAATAACTGAAAAATATAAAGAATGACTTTAAAATTTTTTGTTTATCTTACATTTAAAAAAATGCTTCTATACCTTCCTTGGAAGTATTAATATAATCTCCTTCTAATCCAAATACTATTCAATATATGAGCACTCTAGCACTGGGTATAAATAGAGTCAGTATTAAAGTTTCACAATAACGATACATAAGAAATTAGAAATTCAAGGGTTAAAATTAAGAGAAAGTACTCAGTTGTTTAGAATTGTTACATAGAAACCAAAATAAATATTGAAATCAGTTTGTTCAAAGTATAAAATAATTCATCATTGTATAAAACATGTTATATTATATGACCTTTATCTTCTGACTGCATTTAAATTGTATCCACCAATGCCTTCATTGGACTGTGAAAATGGATAATGCATATTATTCATCTTTATAACTTTTCCAGTTACGTGACTCATAGTAGGTACTCCTTCAAATAATGTTCTTTAAAGGAATACATTTAAGCTCAAGGCTGTGACATTAATGAAAGAAATAACTTTATGATCTCAACTTTGAGAGTAGCGTTACTGTACTGAAAACTATGGCTATTTAACCCCACGGTTGATCAATAAAGCCATAACATTATTTACAAGTAGAGAGTCCCCTGGGGTTTCATGAATTCAGTTTTAATTTTGTCTAAAGAAGAAAAAATTCCAAGAAAGTTATGGTGGTTATAGTTCTAAGATATAATTAGCAAACTATAGCAACAGACTTTCATGCAATTGATTGGAGTTGGGTTATCTTAACCAAGCATAAGATCTCTGATTTCTGAGAGTCACAACCACTTCTTAATTCTGCTGTTTGTGTTATTTGCTGTTTGTCACTCAATTTGAGTTGCTAAACAGCCTGCCTAGCTCCCATGGGTATTTGAGTTTGTCCTTGCTGTTTAGATTTGACAAAAGAAAGATCTGCTTTATTTTGCAAGTGTCTTCACATAGCTCTTGATGTCTCTCATATCTCTTGCAAAGCTTTGGGAAGACACATAGAGCTATGATGAAAGCAGGGGACACTCACATAGCCAGCCAGAACAACTGTCTCAATCTATTCTATCAATGGAAACAACTAGTACACTTAAGTTTGTTCTTTTTTTTATGTTTCATGTGCAAATATCCATGAAGTCAATATGTTACTTTTAAATGCTTAGAGTGATTTCCACTAACTATATATTTTTTAAATGTCAAATGTATCAAAAAACAGTTATTCTATTGTTTTATATTCCAACATTTTTAAAAATAAAAAGGTGTTTTCTTAGTATCAAGACGTTATCATTATTTACCATAACTTCACAGGCTAAGTATGTAGTTGTCCAACAAAACTCAAAAATGAGGTCCTTGTAAAATAAAGATAACAGCCCATTAAGAATACAATATTTTGTTCAAGGTCTTTAGTCATCCTCTAGGTTCATTTTTCTGAATGTCTACTTTTCTCCCTCAGTGGCTTTCATTAAAATTATGGGAAAAGATGTGACTCTTTTATAATATAGTGGCAAAATGTAGAGCAGACCATATTAATCTGTCACTAACCTTTAAATATTTTTTCTCTTGTTTCATACAAAATTAGCCTCGTCTACCATATATTTCCATTCCTCTGACTCCTTTCAGGTTATTGATCTCTGTGTTATTTCTGCAAGTACATAGAAAGGTTTTATTATGTGTATGAATTAAATCTGTGATGCATAGAGTCTGCTTTATTTAGCTGAATATGTGTTTAATACACTTCAGAGTGAATCTTAAAAAAAAAATCTTCATTAAGAACTGTTTCCCATTATTACTTCTAAAGTTACTTGATAGCCTTATGCCATTTTACAACATGCACTAAATATAAATGAACAGCAAATAAAAATAAATATTACACATCAGGAGTGCTCATAAAAAAAACTACTGTTTAATTGTTTTGTCCTCTAACCAAGACTAAGGAAGTAATACCTAAAATCCTATTTTTATTGTTCTACACTTTCTATTAAAACCTTATGACTGTTCTCAAGATAAAGCCATATGCTCAAACCAACATTATGCAATTTCTCTTTTTGTCCCCACTGAAACAACAAAACAACAATACAAGAAAATTCAGAAGCTAAGCAAATCTCAGCTTTAGCTTTTTAGTAATAAATTTTTAATTAGAAAGATAAAGTGTTTTAATATTATAAGCAAATTATTTATTCCTCAGAGATTCATTTTTCCATAATATATAATATCAAATGTCCTGAACACATTATTTTAAATAGTAAATGGGTCTCTCGGCCCTCGGGCATAAGTACATACCATGATATTCTAACAAACAAGGAACAGTTTATTATTTGAATAACTTACAATGATTTTATTCTCTAATAACATGATGCATTAAGAAAATTAATCAAAAAAAATTTTTTTTAAATGATTTGAGCTTCCTGTCAAGATGGTGAGCCAGGTAAAAGTGAGGTTTGTCTCCTGCCATGACCACATTAAAATTAGTACCAAATTATAAAACAGTCAACATGGAGAACAACCTGAAGTCTAGCTGATCATAACACATACATCTGAGGATATAAAGGAAAAGCCACATCGAGACCAGTAGGATGGGTGGAGACATGAAGCAGGTTGGTCCCACAGCTGCACATGGCAGTTGAGGACCTGGAAAGAGAGCCTTCCTGAAAGAGTGAAGGGTCCTAGCCTCTCCAGCCCAGGGTTCCAGTCTCAGGGAGAATTCCCACAAAATCATGGTAAAAATCAGTGGTGATTCTGGCCATCTGGGTGAGATGGAAGGAATTTGGAAATCCAGATATCCCCCTTAAAGGGCCCACACACAGACTCTCTCAGTCACAGACACTCACCCTGAGGTCCAGTGGGAGTCAGCAGCTTGGAAGATGCAATAGACCAAACAGGGAAAGACTGAGTTGTGTGGTGCCAGCTAAGAAATGGGCAGATCTGAATAGGTATTTCTCCAAAGAAGAAATACAGATGGCAAGAGACATATAAAAAGATGTTCAAGTTCACTAATCACGGAAATGCAAATTAAAACCACAATGAGCTATTACCTCATACTTGTCAGATTGGCTATCTTGAATAAATCAAAAAACAAGTCTTGGTGAAAATGTAGAGAAAAGGGAGCCCTCACATACTGTTAGCAGAATTGCAAATTGGTACAGCCACTATGGAAAAGTCTGGAGGGTCCTCAAAAAATTAAAAATAGAACTACCTTTTGACCAAGCAATTTTACTTCTAGGTATTTATCCAAAGAAAACTCAAACACTAATTCGTAAAGACCTATGCACCCCTATGTTTGTGGCAGTGCTATTCACAGTAGCCAAGATATGGAAGCAACCTAAGTGCCTGTTGATAGACAATTGGATAAGAAGTCACAGTATATATATATACAATTGAATATTACTGAGCCATAAAAAAAAAAATGAAATCTTACCATTTGCAACGACATGAATGGACCTAGAGGGTATTAGGCTAAGTGAAATAAGTCAGACAGAGAAAGATAAATACTATATAATTTCACTTATATGCAGAATCTAATGAACAAAAGGAACAAATTAAATGAAAAGAGTCTCATGGATACAGAGAACAAACTGATGATTGCCACAGGGGAGGGGAGTTGGAGGCTGGGTGAAAAAGGTGAAGTGATAAAGAAGTACAAATTGGTAGTTACAAAACAATTACGAAGACATAGCGTACAGCATAGGGAATATGGTCGATATTATTGTAATGACTGTATTTAATGCCAGATGGGTGTTAGAGTAATCAGGGGGATCACTTCATAAATTTCATATACATATCTAACCAGTATACTGTATATTTGAAGCTAATATAAAATAAATAAATAAATAACAATTTAAAAGGAAAAATATGGAATAGTCTCTACAGAGATCACAAAATCCAGCTGAATGAAAAATGGAAGTCTGAGTAGTTGGGGGGCTCTAACACTAATATTGAGTGTCCTGCTTCACATGAGTCATTTGTTTTCTCATTAATTACTATTATTAATACTATTATTACTACTATAATATTAATAATATTATAATAATATTAAAGTAAATATTTAATTAATAATTTATCTATAGGACTATATAATTTATATAGCAGTCCAAAGAACTGTGCATTCTGAAAGCAGACAATATAACAATAGCTTTTTATTCAAAAGCATTTTGGTGACTAAAATTAATATAAGAAAACTAAAGAAACAGTCTAAAACCACAATGTATATAAAGGTGAACACAAAATGAAGCAAGGTTTAAAGATCTTTGGGGATAAATCAATGCACAGAAAAATTAAATTCTGTCCATGAAAGAGTGACTCACTACCTCTGCCCCTCATTTGCATGAGTAAAAAGAGAAATTTTCAATAAGGACAGGCATTTTATGAACAAGGCTATCAAAATAGTCAATAAGCACACAAAAAGATGCTTAACATTTTTACTTAATAGGGAAGTACAAATTAAACCCCAAATAAGATACCACTAAATACCTACCTGAATTGCTATAAAACTAAAAAGGCCAACAATTCTGTGTTGACAAGGATGTGGAACAAGTAGAACTTTCATACATTGTTGATGGGATTGTGAAACGATACAATAACTTCAGAATAGTTCTTGATAGTACCTATTAAAACTAAATATATGCCTACTATGACCAAAGAATGCCATTATTACATATATACCCAAGAGAAATGAATATATATGTCCACTAAAACCAAAACAAGAATTCTTAGCAACATATTTCAAAATCACCAAAATCTAAAAACTCAAATGTCCATTAACAATAGAATAAATAAGTATTTTGTGGTATATTCACCTACCTAGCAGTTAAAAAAAAAATGTATTGCTTGTAACAATTAAGAGGAAGAATTTTTATAGACATAATCATAATCAAAATGACTCAAAGGAGTAAAACCTGTGTGATCTGATTTTATAAAGTTTAATAACTAGTAAAACTAATCTGTCTTAAAAAAAAAAGAGTTAGAGATTTGTTTTAGGAGGGAATTGTGGATAGGTGGGTTCTAATAGAACAGGGGCAAAAGAAAGGCTTTTAGTATGCCAAAAATATTATATATCTTCATCTCAATAGTGATTACAGTTACTCAGTTGTGTGTGTGTATCATGTAAACATACAAGTAAAAATTCATCACTTGAGATCTGTGTACTTTATAGGAGGCATGCTATACTTCAGTAAAAATTAACTACTAAACACTGTACATCTTAGTAGTAGAGGTAGACGAAAGATGTGTTGGAGTTCTCCTTCCAGTGGCGAGCTACAAAAATGAACATTCTTGGGCTTGTTTTCTTCCTCACTGCCCACCATGAAGAACCAATAACAATAGGTCATTTGTTTTCTGTAGCGTATTAGTCTCTGCCTATATGATGTGTGCATTAGTTACCTGGGGCTGCCATAATAAATTACCACAGCCTTGGTGACTTAAAACAACAGAAATTTATTCTCTCACAAATGGAAACCGGAAGTCTGACATCAAGATGTCAGCAGGGCTGCGCTCCCTCAGAAGGCTCTAGGGGAGAATCCTTCCTGCCTCTTCCAGCTTCTGGTGGCTCCAGGTGGCTTGACTTGTGGCTAAATGCTACCTCTGTCTTCACATGGCCCTCTTCTCTGTGTCTTCTCTTCTGTTCTAAGGACACTTGTCGCTGGATTTAGGGCTCACTCAGATAATCTAGAATGCTCTCATCTAGAGACCTTTAACCTAAATAATCTGCAAAGATCCTTTTTCCAAATAAGGTCCCATTCACAGGTTCTTGATATTAAAATGTGGACATATCTTTTGGGGAGCCACCATTCAACCCATTAGAATGTGTATAGATGAAAATGAATGCAATGGCCATTACAATAAATTTAAGATAATATAATGTGTAACCTCTATCCAGATAAACAATAAAAACATATATTTGCTTTGTATTTTCCAGATATAGAAGAGATTTTTATCTGATTTGACCTTTGTAATAATACTCCATATAATAAAAAAGATAGATTTACTGTGGTAACCAAGATATATTTACTAATCATTTCTTCATTTATTTAACCAATGGAAAACTTAATAGAGGAAGACAGTGTTGAAAGTTTTTGTCTTAGTTCATAAGGGAGAACTGGTTTGTGTCAATTTTGAAGAAGGGGAGTATGACATTTAGCTTCAACTCACTAAGAAAAGAGTTCAAAATTAGGTCAACAACACCTGTGGAATATGATGGCATGTAATAAAGGATAAAATTCTTCAGGTAAAACTTCCTAAGAAACAAGTTGAATACTACATAGAAATGTTTGACTAAACATATAAAATTGGTCCTTAACTAAAACTAAGAAGTTTTTTTCCATTTTCTTCTTTTATGATCATGAACCTTGCTCATCTTAAGCCTAATAATATATTATTTCCTGTTATGCAATACATATATTTTTCAACTATCAAATATTATATTTATAATTTTAGAAATACCAATGTCTTTTACAAAGATGCATTGTTTCTTTTCTTCCTGCAATTGTTATAAATATGTGTGCTTTATATGTTAAATATGTTTTTTTAAATAAATTCAATATTATAATAGATGAATTTATATTTGTAAATATTAAACAATTATTTATGTAAAGCAAGCATTTTACTAACAAAAAATATCCTTTAAGTAACTTATGAGTATTATATATTTAAAATGTAATTTTACTTACAAAAATTTGATTGCCATACAATTATCTATGCATAGAATGAGACTCACCTGTGTAACTTATTTAAGATGCCTTGGTTACTGCATTATAAAAAAACAACTTTGACTTTCACCAACAGCGAAGTGATTATCTCAAACCAAATATTCTTAACTATTATTTTGTCCTCTCAAACTTAAAAAGGGAATTTCAACTTTCTAAATAGCTGTATAAAAGTAGAAAATTGCCTCTTGTTGTTGTGGAAAAGACAAGAGTCTACGAAAACTACTAAGAAGCATTTCCCTGCCTTAGCATATTGTGAGGTGTGGACTTGAAAAGAGTTTTCTATGGCCAACATTGTAATTGGACAGATGTCTGCTGCATATACCATGTCTGCATTAAGAGCCAGATTTTCCTAAGAGTTAACTATTGTAAACATTTTAGATTATAGCACAAAATACTCCTCGATTA
The DNA here is from genome assembly GCF_902729225.1 of Pteropus medius. Lineage (NCBI taxonomy): Eukaryota > Metazoa > Chordata > Mammalia > Chiroptera > Pteropodidae > Pteropus > Pteropus medius. The sequence goes on along the minus strand of NW_024355205.1, from coordinate 26,282,271 downwards.
TTTTGCAAATAAAAATTTTTGTCCCCCTGAGTTTTATATGTTTTAAAAGACGGCCTTTATAATGGAAAGCACAGGCAGCAGGACAAAATGTAGTAAGCCAATTACAAGAACATAAAGGAGAAAGGATAGATCTTTTTCAGGAGCCAGTAGCTGTGTCCTATTATGCAGGCATTTTCCTCTAGACATACTGGGATTCCAAGTGGTCTGGCAAGATTGGGAAGGATGCCAAAAACTAGCCTGCTTGGGTTAGGAGGAACCACTGGGTTGTAAATGCAACTAGAAGACCATAGCTAACAGTATAGCAAAGTAGTTAAAAGAGTCATACCCAAGTGCTTAAGTTTCATATCCAAATGCAAATACAATGCAAAACCATTTACTAGTTGTGTGACTAGTAAATAACTACTCTGATATCCTCACTTTATTTTCTTAATTGAAAAACAGAGATAGAAGTAGTATTTACCTTGTAGACTTACATTGACATTTAGTGAATAGTCAATAAATGATATTATCATTATTGCTTATAATTGCATAGGGAGGTGGTGAAGTAAGACTCAGTTTTAGTGCTATTACTAATTACTGTTTGAGCAAAAAGAAGATAATCGAGTAGGCTCTGGAACATTATCTTCTAGTTTTATGGAATTCCAAATTTACTGTAAATAGCTTATAGAAATAGGCAGTTCATTGGATTCAGTCCTGGGTAAGACTTAGCACAAAGCATTTGATCCTAGCCAAAGCACTACTTGTATACTCAAGTCTACAAGAGAAATACCTTTCAGCATTCAATTATCAACTCTAGTCACAGAAAATAGAAAAAGGGAAAGATGTACACAACCAGTGTGAGAGTAACCTGCATACTCAAGTAGGTTGAGCTGCTTTAGTGAGTTTTAATAAATTACTAAGTACTTCAGCCAATGGAATCGCCAAATGCATATAATATATACAATTCTTTCTAGGTTTCGATGATTTCAATATGCTCTAGTTTAGAAATGTTCTTTTATTAAACAGGCTGTATGTGTGCATTGTAGAAAGAACTTTAAATGAGGAGAAGAAAAAAGAAAAAAAAAGAAAGAAAAATTGCCCCTGTGGTAGATTAAAGGTAATAACAGACCCCGTTCGTCATTCCTCCCTATATCCATATAACCCTTGTCTGTAATGTTATAGTGCTCTCCCACTCTGCACAACCATTTGACTTCCTTTAAGCCAGTGAAATTCTGACAAGCGTGACACAGGCAGAGGTGTGAAAGGCACTTGCATGACTGAGCTTACTTGTTCTTACTTTCCGCCACTGCCATAAGAAGGAGATCCCCAAGCTAGTCCTATCGTGCCAGGAGGAGAATGAGAGACTCAAGAGCTGAGTTGCCCCACTCATCCCAGTTCAGGCCCTCCTAGAAGCCACCCACACTTGTAAGAGAGCCTAGGCAAGATCAGCAGGGCCACCACCCAACCTACACCTGGCAGTAAAAACATTAGATCAGGGGACCCAACCCCTAAGCCACAGACCAGTACTGAACTGTGGCCTTTTAAGAACTGGGCTATACAGCAGGAGATGAGCAGCCGGCGAACAAGGAAAGTTTCATCTGTATTTGCAGCCGCTCCCCAGTGCCAGCATCACTGCCTCAGCTCCACCTCAGACCATCAGGCATTAGGTTCTCATAGGAACACTGGTCCCTGGTGCCAAAAAGGTTGGAGACTGCTGCCTTAATGATGACCTCAATCCTGATCAGCTGAACCCTGCAGACTTGGAAGCTAAATAAGCACTTATTTTTGCATCCCACTGAGATAGTGGTTGTTTATTAGGAGCAATTACTGTGACAATTTCTAATACACACATCATTCTGAAACAAAACAATTTAACATCGCTCGGACCTTACTTTAGCTTTTTGCACAATTTATAGACTTTTTAAAGGTTAAAGATAACCTTTAAAATCCAGCTATAGTTCTAACAGTGAAAGATCACTGTGGTAAATTAGAGCAATTTCTGATTTGCCATGCAGGCAATCATCAAAGACCAGGCAGGAGGGCAGGGTAGACTATCCCATCAAGTCAGGAAAATAAAATAGGCTAGCCGTAGGGCGTGAAACTGGAAGTAGGGATGGGTTGAGAGTAAGCATCCCAAGGAATGGTATGACACTTAGGGCTCTTTTCTTGTAAGCAACTATGGCCAACTCAGGTGAACAAAAGAACTTATTAGAAAGTGCCTGGACAGCTCACAGGATCAAAAAGAAAACCAATGCAGCCAGCTTAGGTAAGGATAGGAAAAGGGTATCTATCTCTAGAGAGCTCAGTAGCAGTAACAAGTCTCTTGGATCCTTCCTCTAGAATGAGTCGGTTTTAACTAATTTGAGCCTAGGTTGTTGTTCTGCTCAGAGAGATAGTGCAAATGGTTTAGGGTCACATACCCCCCTGTCTCAGTAAGCAGGAGAAGGAATGAAGGGCACTGTGGTTGACAGCTATCCCAGATTCATGGAATGAGTAGGAGAAATGTCCACAAAGTAAGAAAGAAATGTTTCAGGAGAGGCAAAAGCAAAAATTATCTACTAGAAACAAGAAGAGCAAGGGAGCAAATGTCCTAGTTTGTGTGAGACAATAAAAGGGAATAATCTACCTACTTTAGATTGGCCTGCAGCTGAGAAGAGAAATGGTCTTTTGCACAGAGACACAGAAGTCTCCAGGAAAGTTTCTCCATCTAAGCGAGGGCTGCTCCTCTCATACCTTAAAGGAGCTTAGCAGGTGGGAGGCGTGCCTTCACCAGGAAAATGTGATCGATCCCCAGCGTGGCCCCCACTAGGCACTGGAGACCAACCACCCGGTAAAAATAGCTCCTCCACAGCACAGGGGTCTGAGCAGAGGCAATGGGCACCATATGATGACTTGAGTGGGTGGAAATAAATATGACCGTAATTCTAAAACAGAAATTTTATAGACACCATTATTATTATTAATTGTTATTATTATTATTATTATTATTAATTTATAAACCAAATAGACTTAAATATAACATAAAACAATTAAATTTCAGGACTTCAGTTGGGAAAAATTTTACTTAACAAGGTAGGCCAAAGTGACCCTCGTGCTATACAAAGTTTTACTACAGAATTTATCCAGAAATGATCGAACAGGGACAGGTGATCTGCTAAAGCCCCTTACCACATTGGCAGGGCTCCAGACGAGGATACAAACGAAAACCAATATTCCATTTGTCTAAAGATTTTTAAAACTTAAACCAGGATAATAAACTATTAAATGGAATAGGTTCTACTCTTCTGCCTTGACAAATATCACTGCAGAACAACTTGGCAGGTTAAGTACAAATTTAGAATTCTCTGACCCTTTGGGGTACTGTGCCAGGGCATAAAGTGCAGGGAAAACCAGCAACCAGCCTTTGGACTGAGGCCTGCTCCACTTCATACCCCTGCTCCATCCCACACCTCAAAGCCCTTCATGAACATGCATGTAAAAATCTCAGCTCACAGATTTAAGCTCATCCTCAACGCCCCACGCCCCACACCCCACAATCAGCCTCCCCTTGGCCACTCTTGGGAGCAGAAGTATGTGCACCAATGCTGTTTTCTCCTCTTTTGATAACAGATGCTAGGAAGGAGTCTGCTGAAGCGAGCCCTGTGATGTGACACCAAGATCCTGCCTCAATGTAAGACATCTCATCTTATGGGAGTATTGTAGGCAGATAGATACTTTTTAGTTATTAGTCCCTTTAAAATTGCTTCAGCTGAAGAAATCTGCCTCACCCCAGGTCGTGCTCATTCCAGGGGCAACCTACATTCAACGACTGATTGATGTGAGACTATAAAGGCCTGTCCACCCTGAGCCAACTTGAGACAACTCAGAAAGGTCGTCTTAGCTCTACAGCTCCCCTGCAGTCAGCAAGTCATTCACTGGACCTGCAGTTAGCTCAGCTTCTCCCTCAGCTTCCTTCCTTGAGCATCCATCCTCAGGCGACCTCCTCAAGGTCATTCCTTTCTAAACATGCTGCTTGCTATGCTCCTCAGAGTCTGCATTCTGGGGAATCCATCTGTGCATGGGCAGAGACACTGGAAGCAGATTCACTGTTGTAAGAGCAGGAATTCCAGGAAGCTGTGATCCAAAAAGGCAGAGCACGGGCTCAGGTGTGCACATATGCTTCACTTCATGGACCCTTCATCCTATAGTGAGAGGTCCTCCAGAATGGGACCCTCTTAGGAATAGGGCCTAGGTTGGGGGACCTCTGGACTGGATCTAAGAGCAGCACTAATCAGCAATACTGCTTTTTAAAAAAAATAAATTTATTTATTTAAATTAGTTTCGAGTATATAGTACATTGGTTAGACATCTATATAGTTCATAAAATGATTCCCCCAATTGTTCCCTCCCTCCCCTGGCCCTCCACTTAGCCATCAGATTAATGCTAACTGCATTCCCTGTGCTGTGCTCCCCATCCTCGTGCCCAACCCTCAACTACGAATTTGTACTTCTTTTATCCTTCACTCCATTCTCCCAGGCTTCACCCCTTCTCCTCTGTCACCAAATTGTCCACTATATTTGTGGGTCTGTTTTTGATTAGTTTGTTCTTTTTGTTCCTTACATTCCACATATAAGTGAAATCATATGGTATTTATCTTTTTCTGTCTGACTTATTTCCTCAGCATAATAACCTCTAGGTCCAACCATGTCATTGCAAATGGTAGGATTTCATTTTTTTAATGGCTGAGTAATATCCCATTGTATATATGAACCATAATTTCTTTATCAGATCGTTTGTCGATGGGCATTTAGGTTGCTTCCCTATCTTGGCTACTGTAAATTGTGCTGCCATGAATATTGGAGTGCATAGGTCTTTACGAATTATTGTTTTAGTTTTCTTTGGATAAATACCCAAAAGTGCAAATTAAAACCACAATGAGATATCACTTCATACCTGTCAAAATGGCTATCATCAATAAATCAAAAAACAGCAAGTGTTGGCGAGGATGTGGAGAGAAGGGAACCCTCATACATTGTTGGCGGGATTGCAAATTGGTATAGCCGCTGTGGAAAACGGTATGGAGGTTTCTCAAAAAATTAAAAATGGATATACCTTTTGACCCAGCAATTGCACTTCTGGGTATTTATCCAAAGTGATACTGCTTTTTAAAGGTTTTTCTCTTATGCTGTCTTATTAGATTCCAATGGCTGCTGTAATAAATTGTCACAAACTTAATGGTTTAAATTAACAGAAATGTATTACCTTATAGTTCTGGAGGTCAGAAATCCAAAATTGAGTTGATGGTGCTAAAATCAAGGTGTCAAGAAGGGTGGCTCTAGGGGAGAAGTGTTCCCTTGCCTTCTCTAGCTTCTAGAGGTGTTGCCTTCCTTGGCTTATGGTCCCTTCCTCCAGCTTTAAAACCAGAAGTGTAGGATCTTCAAATCTCTCTCTGACTCCAACAATCCTGCCCCTCTCTCTTATAAGGACACTTATGATTACATTTAAATTTCACCCAAATAACCCAGGATAATCTCCCTAGTTCAAGATTCTTAATTTAATCACATCTGCAAATTCCCCTTTGGTTTGTACTGTAACATACTCCTAAATTTGGGGGGTTAGAACATGGACATTTTGAGGAGGACATTGTTCTGCTCATTTCACACCATCTTAGAGTGGGAAGTCTAAATTTTAGTTAATTTTGTGAGATTTACTCCATGTTTCAACACATCAACAAATCTGCCAATATCTTGCCCATTTGCATTCACAATGCTTGAGGTCAAGACTACAGCATGATGACCTTAGATCATTGGTTTTAAAAAGCCCCTGAAAGAGTTATCTTTATTTCCTGCCTCTGAATTCCTTCCTTTAATGTCGAACTCACTATAGTCAGATGCTCATGCGCATCCCTCTAACACTTTTGATCTTATTAAAATAACCAATGATCTCCACATCTCTAAATTCTATATTCATCTTCACTCCTGATCTCACTTGACTTATCAGTAGCCTTTGACACAATTGATCTCTCTCCTTCCTTCCTTTCCTTCTTTTTTCTTTTCTTCTTTCTTTTCTTTCTTTCCTTCCCTTTTTGTTTCCTCCTACTTTTGTTACTCTATATATCTTCTCTTTTTTCTCTTTTCTTTCTATTATTTCCATTTCGGTCTTGTTTGATCATTCCTTTTTACCTCTCCTAACCTCAGAATATCCCAAATATATGTTATGCTCTGAATTCTATCCCCCCAAAATTCTTTTGTTGGAGCTCTAACTCCTAATACCTAAGAATGTGACTGTATTTGGAGATAAGGCCTTTCAAGAGGTAATTAGGTTAAGTGAAGTCATAAGGGCGGGGTCCTAATTCATCATCAGTGGTGTCCTTATAAGAAGAGGCAGAGACACCAGGAATGTCTACACACAGAGAAAAGGCCATGTGAGGACATGGAGATAAGGTGACATACCTAGAAGCCAAGAAGTGAGGCCTCAGGAGAAACCAACCCTGCCGGCATCCTAATCTTGGACTTCCAGCCTCCAGAACTGTGAGAAAATAAATTTCTATTGTTTAAGCCACCCGGTCTGAGGTGTTTCATTATGGAAGCCCTCGCAGACTAACATCTGCTAGGATCTGTTCTCTTTTCTATCTGTACACACTGCCCTGGAAATCTCACCCAGTCCCAAGGTTTCAAAATATCATCTGTATCCTGGTGACTCCCTCATTTTTATCTCTAGCTCTGATCTTGTTTCTTTAATCCAGACTCATATTTACAAACCCCTACTTTTCTTGGCATTCACCAAAGGGAATAATAAATGGGCATCTTATATTTAGAATGTGGGAAATTGAGCTCCTGATAAACCCCCCTCGAACCTTACCCTCTCACTCACTTTCCCAACTCAGTAAATGGAAAACCCAATTCTTATAGTTTCTCAGCCCAAACACATTGGAACTGTCCATATCTCCTCACTTCTCTCATCCATCAGCAGATTCCGTCAATTCCAGCTTTAGAATATATCCAGAACTGAACATCTCTCATCACCCCCACCAGGAAGACTCCAGGCCAAGCCACAGTCATCTTCTCCTGGATTACTGCAATAACCTCCTCAGTGATCTGTGCTGCCACCCTTGTCCTCCTAAAAAGACTGTATTCTCAGTACAGCAGCCAGAACAATCTTATTGAACATGAGATTTTTCTTTTCAAAACCCTCCAATTTCACATCAAACTCAAAGCAAACACCAAAGACCTTCCAGTTCCTAAGTGACCTAGCACCTGTTACCTCTCTGACCATACTTCTCCTTTCCTCCCCTCTTACCTTGCTTCCACCACATTGGCCATCCCAGTACTCCTACCTGCTCCAGGCGCGCCCCAACCGTAGGGCCCCTGTATCTGCTCTTTCCTCGGATGGAATATTTTTCTTACAGATATGGACCTGGCTCATTTGCTTTCTTCAGATCTTTATTCAGATGAGACCTTCTCACTAAGGTCTCCCCTGGCCGCACTGTCTAAAACCACAATCCACTTCTCCCAGACATTTCTTAATGCCTTTACTTTTTTTACCTTGGTACTTACGAAGTCAAATATCTTACTTATTTAGGGCGTTCCTTTTTTGCCAGAATCTGAGTGTGTACACACATTGAGTGCGTAGTCAATGCCAAATTGTTAGGTGGCAAAGCATCATTTAAAACTATTTATCCAGCAAACAACAAATTTGGTTTACGTATAAACATGTACACATATCCACATATACCATGTACAAGTAAAGTAGTGTGTATATTTATATATGCACTAATATATCTGAATAGAAAAGCACTAGAAGGAAATGGAACAATGTAGTAATGGTGGATCATTCTGAGTAGTTATCAAAGTAGTTATTTGAGTAGTGGGAGATAATTCAAGATACTTTTTATTTTGTTTTAATACTGTTCAGTGTGTTTAAAATTTTTAGACATAAATTTAGAAATGATTGTCTTTTAATATATTAGATAATCAGTAGCAGCTTTCCCAAAATGTATAACCTAATGGGAAAAATCAAGATAGAATTATCATAACTTTAAATATCCTAAAGGCAGTATCAGAAATTTATATGTAAATTTATATGTAAATTGCACCTTAATCTCAATGGTTTATGGGCTTTTGTTTAAAGAAACATTGATAAATGTTATGAAGATAAACAAAATACCAAATAATCCACATTCCTTTCATTTAGACCCCTTACATTTTTAACTCTTTTTTGCTGTATTTGGAAAGACTAAAGACTAACCTCTCTCTGTTAAAACTAGAATTTTAAGTAAATCAATAACAAGGAGGTAAAGTGATCTACTTAGTCCTTTTGGGGGAAAAAAATTATAGATTTTATTGATTGTGAAAAGCCTTAAGGACAAATGAAAAGCAAAGCAGTAAACTTTATATTTAGTATAGATTCTTGTCTCTAGCTAGAATATAGAGTTATCCAAGATGCTTCACTTTAGCAAGATCACAGAGAAGTCTGTCTGCAAAATTCCTCTCAGGTCAGGCAGGGTCACTGAGTCAGTGTGGGTTATAGAATAAGAGCCAACCTTAAGCAAAATTGGCAAGCCAACAAATTTATCTTCTGAATTGTACGTGTCACACACATGCGCACAAACCTAACCTTCGGAGTTCCTCATTCCACTATACCTGCAAAAAAAACCCTGCCCTGTACCTGAACAGCCTCTCACTCTCACCCTAGCTATCACAAATCATGCTGCCTCCCTACTAGTAGCTCAAGCCGCGTGACTTTTCTCACACTTCCCTTTGTCTGTCCCCAATCTCCAAACAATCTGGAGAACTCTTTTTCTCTTAAAAAACAAACAAACAAACAAACAAAAACAAAGAAACAAACAAAACAGAAAAACTTTTAGTGGCTGATGGGGCACAAAAATTGGTTATGGGGTTCCCTTCTTTCAGGTGACAGACTCAGATAACAATGGCCTTCCAGGGGTCATGAGTAGAACAAAAGAATGGCTGTTGAGTGAGGACTGTGGACACTGCTGGCAGACCAGTGGTGGGAATACTCTGGGCCAGGCAAGCATTCCGAGTTATACCATACCAACAGTCACCCATTCTAATAGCACCAAGCTCCTTTCGATGCAGTAGATGTTGGCAAGCATTTGTACAGCGATTTGCTGGAATGAGTGGGAGAAATAAAAAGGAAAGAAGAAAGGAGAGACAGAAAATGGGGCAGAAGCTTAGGGTCTGAGTTCATGGAAAATTCCCAGGGACACTTTAGAAACAGAAAACCAAATATTCAACTTGAACAGATTATCTGCTGTAAAGCCGAAGTGTAACCTCCTTTTTCTACTGCCCATGTCCTCGGTAAAGTCGGTGACTCACACGAAAATCTGTGTGCTTAATGGTGCTCACTGAGTGCCCCTAGATGATGAAAGGATCAGAATTCTTCTCAAAATGACTAATGAGCCATTTCCTAAATTTCTTTGGCAAAATCAGTTTCTGGGACAAAAACAGATTAGGAAAACGTGAGCCACACTTCTCCCTGCGAACCCTGGGTGCTGCTCCATCTCCTGGCCTGCCACCGCCATTGTGACACAGTTCTAGCTAATTCTGTTCGAGTCTCAAAGATCAAACTGTCTCAAATACCATGTGAGCTACAGACTAAATTGAAATATAAGTGACATCGGTGCCACCCCACAGTCTCAGAACATGGTCGAGATAATGGGTTCTCAATGGACTAGATATTACCCATGAAAATTAATGAACAAAGCTATCGAGTCAAGAGTTTCTTCTTCATATTTATAACAAAACTACAGAAAACAGTTACTCAACATGACGACATGCTGGCTGGTTCAAAGAGCATCAACTGGTAGCAAGTCAACCTTTCTAACTCCTTAGTTCATTGCCTTTCCTCTCTCACCCTTTTCTCCTTCACCCAAACAAAATTTCTAATTTTTCTGAATCTCCGGATTCAAATATCACCCCCTTAACTCACCAGTGACTCATCTGCAACATAATTAATAGCATTTACATATGTGTCTCTGCTAGTTCTCCAAATGTGTTGTCACATTAAGGATATGACTTTTAAATTGACAGAGTAGCTTGGCATTTAGGAAGTGCTAATATCTGTTGAATAAATGAAAGTTCCCTCCCCCTTCAGCAGCTTTGCCCTTCCTCTGAATTCTTTTCCCATAGCCGTTTGCATGTCTAGCACAGTTTCATCCTTGGGTTTTTGACTCAACTGTCACTTCTTATTGATTCTAAGCAGGCCTCTACTCCAGTTACTCTCTTAGGCATCATCTTATTGATTTTCTTCATAGCAATAGTCATAACTTGTAATTATTTATTTCTGTACTTTTTCATCAGTGTCTGTCTTAAAAATGATCTGAGAGCGGGAGCCTTGTACGCACTCTTTATAGCTTCCCGCTCAACACCAAGAACATAAAAGGCACTTAAATTTTTCTTGAAAGAATGATACCAGGTTTGCACAAACTATTAAACATTTCCATCCAGGACACAAACTAAGAAATATCAGATAGGTGGCCAGCCAGTTTGAATGTAAATGTTTGTGTTTACATGCTAGGTTTGCACTTACTTGTTAGGTCTGTGAGGTGTGACACTTGACACAACAGCATGAATCTTACCAGTCTATTTGTGCAGGTGTCTGTGCACAGTGCACCAGGCACATTGGCAGAGGTCCAAATTCTTGTTCGAGCTCTTTCTTTACCTTCTAAACGGTACACAGCTGCAAAAGAATGCTGAAGTTTTTCCATTTACACATGTATAATTCCTTGCAGTCTTTGGTTTATTTTGTTCCGATATAGCCAGACTTTTTCATTTTTTTTTTTTCTTTAGGGAGAGAGGATTTCGTTGTTCCATCAAAAAATGTTTACGAGTCTTAAAGTTTATTTACTCTTATTCCAAACTTTAAAAAAATGTTTTTAGGAACAAAACATATAGTTTCATGTTAGGATTACTTATCACCATAAGTGTTTGAGTAAATTTGCCTCTTAAGCTCTGCATTGTCATGTAAGAGCCTTTTAGTACCTAGAGAAGCAGGTACTAAAAGTACCTTTAGTACCTTTAGTACCTTTTTGGAAACTTCCATTTATCTTGTTCTAAATGTTTTGATGTTTCTTAATCATGGCAAATCTTCTTTTACTGACGTAACTAAAATTCTGGATAACTTCATGAGGGAAAAACTAGCATTCTTCAAATTCTTTTTAGGATAAAGTTATAGCTTTGGAACATATGTTCATTTCTTGATAAAGAGAAAATTTTTTCCATGAAAATATCTTACTGTCTCAACATTGTATATTGTTGAAAAAATAATCCCTTTCAATTTTCTGTCAAACCTAATATAGAAAAAATATTTCGTTGAGGACAAAAAATTTTTATTCATTTTACTCTATTTTACTTTTTGTGTACAATGTCAAAAAAAATTGATCAGTCAGAAGTAAATTTGTAAATATTTTTTAAATAAATCATTATCTGCTTGGAAGTAAAAAGCAAATTAATGGGGGCGGAAGCCATGTAGTTAACTATAAGATTTAATGTAAACGTTTGTCAATAAACATTCCACATCAAGTAGACATTTGGTCAATCAAACTGAATTTGATTAACAAACCAAATTGGTTTTTGTCAAAATCAATTCATAAAACTACTCCTAATAAGAGAGAGACCATCAGTAATAAAGTCTGTCAATCACCCTCTGTGTATCACCCTTTCCAATAAAGCAAGGACCGCTCGGCCTGGCATCCAGGGCTCTCACAGCACATCGCTGGCTCCTCTTCCACCACTGTTTACCAGACTCTGTTTTCCAGACACATTGCATTATTTTCCACCCTCGGATCGTTGGTATGGACCTTCAGACTGTTGTGCTTTTCTGTATGGTGTTTCCTCTTTCTCCTTCCCAGTCACCCAGGCTGGATAAACAATTAATTCTTCTGTGCTCCCATACAATTTGATATATCTAGTTATCAAATTAAGGATTCATGCATCTGTCTCCTCATCTAGCCACTCCCCATTCCTCTAGAAGAGCGATTGTTTCTTATTCATTTTGTATTCCTAGGACAGAGCATCGCACTAGCACTCAAAGACTGTTGGATTGTTCAAATCTGTATATATATGTTTCTGCTTTGGCTTGATTTTTTTCAACTATTACCAAAAAAATTTTATATATAATAAAAATACTGCAAAAAAATCTTTATTTTAAAAAGCCCCTTATATGCTATGTTTAAAATTTTTTTAATCCTTATTTTTGAAAAAGTCCTATTGACTATCCTGTCATGTTATCCAGGTGAGTGGTTCACTTGAACATCCCCAACTTTGCTCTAAAATAGAGGAATTATGTGCATTATTCCAAGAACTAGGGGAAAATATTAAGATGGCTTACTGCTTAATAACTCTTGCTAATTTAAATAATTCATGTTATGTGATTAAGTCACTGAACCAGGAGTATACTGGGAAATCAAGTGAAGAAAAGCATGTCTGCTGAAAGCCCCGATGAAAACATCACAAAGAAGATAAATTTACACCATGAAATGATGTGTCTATTATTAGCAATCTGTGATTTATATCAAAACAAAATGATAGATCAGATTAGCTGTCTCTGTCAATCTCCTAACATATTAGCTTTCTACCTTTGTTCAAAATAAAAATTTTTTCTCTCTGATAGAAATGAAAAATTGCATAACATCCAGCTCTTTTCGCTATAGTCAGATCTATTAATATATAGAGAAGTGATTTTTTATGGCCACGTCTTCATTTTTTATTTCATTCAGTTGTAATGACAATGATAAAAACACCGAGGCTCCGAGTTTCACAGCAGTGTGGTATGTGACATTCTGAGGCCATGCAAATACGCCATCTTTGCAGCCAGTGTAGTTAAAACAGAAGGTCACTCTAACTGGGGCCACCTTGCTCTGTATTTTCTAGCATTATCATAAAATATTAGACCTCCTATTTTGTGTACATATGAATATGCACCAAGATTTTTTTTCCTAAATGTCTGTTAAAAGAAGTTGCATGACTTCCCCAACCTCTGAAAATTCTCTTGCCATGATATTGTGTATATTCTTAAACTAAAGGCAATCTTGAAAATTCCACCAAATACCAGAATAAAATAATTTAAGGGAGAGTTAGCAGAACAGGTAGGAAATGAGAACTAAAATTTAGATGGTGGAATAAATTCTGTCTCCAAAACATTAATAAATCATTATTATTTAAATAGGAAATATAACTTCAAAACATTATAAAGGCCGTAAAAGGAATAAGCTATCATTTTTTGTTTTATCAAAATCTGAAAAGGAATAGGAAGAGATAGAAGAAAGAAAACTAACATCTGTGTGCATGTTTCCTTAAAATATTTACCCATCCAAATTGAAACTTTGTTCAATTCCTCTAAGACATTTCATATCATGTATAAAAAGAATAGGATTTTTAAATTATTTGAAGAATGAAGCAGCTAATGTGTTTCAATTTGTCTATTGCAGAACAAGGAAAGCATATTTCTATAATGGAACATACCTTTTTCATATTCTATACCAGCAAGGATGGCTTTGATTTTTAGAACATTGTAAAAATTCAAATTTGTTTTACCCAGCCTTCTTTTCAGACCCATTTTTTACAGAAAGAAACATTGGGAAGAATGGAAAAGAAGTAAGGCATGAAAGAATAAAATAACAATTTTAACTACTGGTGTATGAGATTCTTAAGCTCCCAACAAAATGAAAAATTACACAAGAAAAGATCCATTTTAGAGAGAGTTTATAATGATATGCAAACTGTTATTAATTTGAATTCTGCTCGTTAAAGTTTTAAGACTATAATTTGTGGTCTTTCTCAGAGATGGCATTTAACATTTGGTGGTTGTCTCGTACTATTTGTACACACATCAATGTGTAAAGAGCCCAAAACAAACCCGAAAGTAAACAGTGAAGTGTTAGAATATACTAATGTCTGACAGGATTGTTTTCCCATTACGGAACACAAAATCCTTAACCAAATTAGGGAGTTACTTTAAGCAAAAATTATACAAATATGTACATATACATACACACACTGATACACAAAGGCATGTGCGCACACACACATATATATACTGCTCTTCTTTTTAAAAATAGTTTAGTATGCTAAAGATTCTCAAGATGAAAATACTATACTACTACTTCTTTCTCCTCTAGCAACCAGGTAACGTGACAGGGCAGAAAGTGGATTCTGAAGCCATACTGCTCAGGTTTAAATCTTGCCTCTTCCACTAAAGGTGTATGAACTTGGAAAACATACTTAACCTCCCCATTTCTCATAGGTAAATTAAGGATAATATTTACCTCATTTGATTGTGAGAAGTAAGCAATAGAAATATGAAAAAAGCAGCATATAAATATTAATATTGTAATAAAAGTAACCCCCTTAGTTCCTGTTCAAAATATTGTGGGTTTTTTAATAGATTTATTGATATACAATTTACTTACAGAACACAGAACAAAAATATATGTCATATTCTCTTTATTCATCCATCAATAGATACTTAGGTTGTTTCCATATCTTGGCTATTGCGAATAATGTTGCTGTGCAGATATCTTGTCAAGATAATGTTTTTGTTTCCTTCAGATATATTCCCCAAAGTGGAATTACTAGGTCATATGGTAGTTTTATTTTAAATTTTTCAAGAATCTCCATACTGTTTTCCATAGTGGCTGCACCAATTTACGATCCCACAAACAGTGCGCAAAGGTTCTTTTTTCTCCACAACCTCAACAGCATTTCTTACCTTCTCTTTTTGATGGCAGCCATTCTAACAGGTGTGAGGTATATCTCATCGTGGTTTTAATTTTCATTTCCCTAATGATCAGTGATGTTGAGCAGAAGTACCTGTTGAGCACTTCCAAGTACCTGTTGGCCATTTGTATATCTTCTTTGGAAAAATGTCTATTCAGATCCTTTGCCCATTTTTTAATTGGATTATTTGTTTTTTTACTTACTGACTTGCGGGAGTTCTTTATATTTTTTGGATAGTAACCCCTTATCAGTCATATAGCATGTAATTATTTTTTCCCATTCCATAGGTTTTATTTCATTTTCATTGTGTTCATCATCTCTTTTGCTATGCAGAAGCTTTTTAGTTTGTCCCACTGATTTTTGTTTTGTTGCTGTGCTTTAGGCAACATGTCCAAAAGAATCATTGCCAAGACCCATATCAAAGAACTTTCAATTCCATGTTTTTTTCTAGGAGTCTTATGGTTTCCAGTCTTACATTTGTCTTTAATCCATTTCAAGGTAATTTTTGTGATTGGTAAAAGATAGGGGTCTAGTTTCATTTTATTTTTGTCATGTGAATAACCAATTTTCCCAGCACCATTTATTGAAAAGACTACCTTTTCTCCATTGAATATTCTTGGCTTTCTTGTCAAATATCAGTTGCCCATACATGCATGGGTTTACTTTTGAACTCTCAATTCTATTCCATCGATCTATATGTCTTTTTATGCCAGTACCATGATGTTTTATTACTATAGCTTTATAATTTAACTTGAAATCAAGCAGTGTGATGCTTCCTACTTTGTTCTTCTTTCTCAGGATTACTTTGGCTATTTGCTTTGGCTATTTGAGATCTTTTGTTGTTCCATATAAATTTTATGATTGTTCTACTTCTGTGAAAAATGCCATTGGTATTTTGGTAGGAATTGCATTGAATCTGTAGATGGCTTTGGGTAGTATGCATATTTTAACAATATTACTTCTTCCAATCCATGAACACAAGATACCTTTTCATTTATTTGTATCTTCTTCAATTTCATTCATCAATGTCTTGAAGTTTTCAGTGTAAATATCTTTAACATCCTTGGTTAAATTTATTTATAAGCATTTTATTGTTTTTTCATGCTATTGTAAATGGGGTTGTTTTCTTTCTTTTTCAGATAATTCTTTGTTAGTGTACAGAAACACTATTGATTTTTGTACATTAATTATGTATCCTGTAATTTTTCTGAATTCATTGACTAGATCTAACAGTTTTGAGATAGAGTCTTTACGATTTTCTATATATGTAATCATGTCATCTGCAAATAGAGACAATCTTGCTTCTTCTTTTCTAATTCCAATGTATTTTATTTCTTTATTTTTGCTTGATTGCTCTGGCTAGGACTTCTGGTACTATGTTGAATAGAAGTGGTGAGAGTGGGCACCCTTGCCTTGTTTCTGATCTTAGGGAAAAAGCTTTCAACCTTTCACCATTGACTATTAGGTTAGCTGTGGGCTTGTCACATATAGCCTGTATTATGTTGAGGTACATTCCTTCTATACCTAATTTGTTAACAGTTTTATTATGAGCAGATGCTGAATTTTTCAAATGCTTTTTCTGCATCTATTGAGGTAATCAAATAATTTTCTTCTGTTACTTTATTAATATGATGTATCACATTTATTGATTTGGGTTTATTGAACCACACTTGCATCCCAGAAATAAATCCTACATGATTATGGTGAATGATTTTAATGTGCTGCTTAATTCAGTTTACCAATAGTTTATTAAGAATGTCTGCATCTATATTCATCAGGAATATTGGCCTATAGTTTTCTTTTCTTGTAGTGTCCTTTTCTCTCTTTGGATCAGAGTAATGCTGGCCTCATAAAATGAGATTAGGAGTGTTCCTCTCTCTGTGATTTTTTGAAAGACTTTGAAAAGGTTGTATATTCCTGAAAATTTTTCCATTTCTTCTAAGTTGTCTAGTTTGTTGGCATTTAGTTGTTCATAGTAGCTTCTTATAATCCTCTGTATTTCTGCAATATCATTTATAATGTTTACTTTTCATTTATAATTCTGTTGATTTGTATCCTCTTTCTTTTTTCCTTGGTTAATCTAGCTAAAGGAGTCCCAATTTTTTTTATCTTCTCAAAGAAGAAACTCTTAGATTTGACAATCTTTTCTATTCTTTTCTTATTCTCTATTTCTTTTCTTTCTGTTTTAATCTTTATTACTTCCTCTGCTAACTTTGGGCTTAGTTTGTTCTTCTTTTTCTAGTTCCTTAAGGCATAGATTTAGATATGTTTATTTGAGATCTTTCTTACTTCTTATTATAAATATTTATTTGCTCTTAAAACAGCTTTTGCTTCATCCCATAAGTTTTGATAGGTTATGTTTTCATTTTCATTTGTCTCATGGTACTTTTTTATTTTCCCTTTTATTGTATTTTAATTAAAATATAATATTACTATTTTAATATTATTAGAAATTAATAGGTAAAAATTATTTCACTAATAAGTCAGGCAGAAAAAGATAAATACCATATGATTTCACTTATATGTAGAATCTAAGGAGCAAAAAAGAACAAGCTAATTGAAAATAGACTCATAAATATAAAGGACAATCTGGTGACAGCCAGAGGGGAGAAGGATTGGGAGATTGGAAAAATGGGATGAAGGGTTGAAGAAGTACAAATTAGTGGTTGATAAATGGTCACAGGGATGGGGAGCATGGCATAGGGAATGCAGTCAGCAGTAATGTAATGGCTATGTGTAGAGCTAGAAAGAAGACGGAGTAATCAGGGGAATCATTTCATAAACTATATAAATGTCTAACCAATGTACTGTATACTCGAAACTAATAATAAAATTTTAAAAAACAAACAAAACAAAAAAAAGATAACTAAATTTTAAAAAATTATTTCACTAATTGTGTAAAAAAGGCAAACTTGCATTATTTTCTTTTTCCAGAAACTAATTATAAATATTATCAGAAGTAATAGGTTTTCTATGAAGAAGTTTTGTTTGTCATTTATTTTCTATATTCAATGTTTGCTAATTCATTCATCTATTTAGCTATTTAAAGAGATAAAATATCTCTACAGATAAAGATTTAATTTAATTTTATCCTCATAAATATGTTTGAAATTAATAAATCACTATGCTTCATACATCAAATTCTTTTCAAACATAACATATCATTTAATTATGTTATAATTGATATGTTAAACTTTAAAATAAAATATGTTGTCTTGTCTTCATAACTTACCAGTTACTCATATGTCTTTTAAGACAGAAAAAGTTATGGGGATGGATCTATATTACAAAAGTAATCAATGATGTAGATTTTTTCTTTTAAAAATCAATCATTTCAGGATCTATATGATGGTAAGTTGTATAAATTCAATTTGAAGTAGAAAATATTGGTTCCAAATAGACTATAAAGAGTGAAATATGTATATTGTAGTTTCTAGAGCAACTACCAAATTAACTACATAAATAAAGTTAAAACTAGAAATAAACAACAGGAGGGAAACTGGGAAATTTACAAGCATTTAAAAACTAAGCAACACACTCCGGAATAACCAAAGAAGACAATAAAAGGGAAATTTTTTAAAATTTTAAAACAAATAAAAATTCAAACACAACACATCAAAACCTATGGAATGCTGTGAAAGCAATTCTAAGAGGAAAATTTATAGTGATAAATGTCTATATTAAGAAAGATCTCAAATAAAAAATCCTAACTTCATGCCTCAAGGAACTAGAAAAAGAACAAAGTCCAAATTTAGCAGAAAAAAAATAATAAAGATGAGAGCAGAAATAAATGAAACAAGATTAATAGAATGAAAAGCTAGTTCTGGTGTTGATAAGAGTAATAGGTTTTAGGCATTAAGCACATGCTATGTACTAGTCATTGAGCTAATTGCATTGTATGTACTTTCTTGTTTCATCTTGAAAAAAAATATATTATTATAATACCACTTTACAGATGATAAAATTCAAGGGCCAAGAGAAGGTAATTGTCTTGTCCAAGATCATACAGCTCAAAAGTTCTATGATAAGCATGTAGAACCCAAATAAAATATAACAAATCGTATCATTCATTTAGCTTACTAAAATGAATATGCCAGCTGTAATAACAATCATTGAACCATCTAACTACCAATAATTTAGTTTTTCTTTAAACTTATGATAATTTTCTTATTATAATTTAGATGGTTCATGTCAACAAAATTATCCAGTAAAATTTCAAGGAATAATTTATTTTATTGGAATACCTGAGCAAAGTTCCCTGAGGCAGGAGAAAGTGTTTACCCCAAAGCTTCTCTCAAGGTAAAAATAAACACTGCTCAGTAGTATATTACATTATGTCAGTTTCCTTGTTTTGATACTGTACTACAGTCATATAAGGTATCACTCACCACGGGAGGCTGGGTAAAGGATTTAAAGAATTCTATGTAGTACTTTTGCAACTTGCCGTAAGTCTATAATAATTTCAAAATAAAATGTTAAAGTAAACTTTAACTACATAAACTTTGTCACATCTAAATATTTGAAGAATTTCTAAAACTAAGATATGGACGTGTGGAGAATTTGTCTCTCCCTTAATTTTCTCTATATCCCAAACCATAACTTAGAAACAGCTTTAAAAGAGAAAAGCAGTTTCATATGAGCGTTTGTGTGCTGGGGAAAGAGTAAAACGAAGGCCAGTAAGGGTCGTTGGCCTAGGTGCTGTTGAGTTGTTGAATCTCCTGAGATGATTTCATTTGCAATTAAAAGAGGACCCAAGACAAACTGGCTTAAATTGTAATGCACCAGCTCATGGAGTCCAGAGAAAATTTAGTCTTCTGGTACCTTTTGATGAGAACTCCAGTCCATAGCTCTATAATTCATGGAGCTCTGCTCATACTGGTGCATCGGCTTTATCCTGAGACTGGCTTTCCTGATGATAGATAGCCAAGTGTCTGTAGTAGTTCCAGGCCTCACATCATGATGCCACATCATCCAGAGGGAGAGATAACTTCTCTTCTCCTAAGCTTTGAATAAATGCCATGGGCTTCCACTATGATTGGAACAATTCATGTCATGTGACACTTCTGAATCAATTACTTTGGCCAGGGAGATGGAATTACACGGTGGGTTAAGCCAAATAGAGTCCACTTCTGAAGCTGAAGCTCATGTCAACTATCTAGACTGGTGGCTTCTCTATAACAAAGTGGGGATGGAATTGATGCTGGAGGAGCAACAGTACTGTCTACTGCAGACAAACACACACGTAAATAGCAGAGGCTTTGCCTGCCTAACAACCATCTGGATAGCATAAACCGGAAAGATTTGTTCCTTCGTTTAATGTTCAAGCCATTAAACGGTTGGGTGATAGATCCATTTAGTCAAGTATGCAGTGTGAAAAATATTTTTTACTTAGTCAGCATTCATTTTTTTTTTAATGATTAGAGAATTAAATCATTATTTCACTACTGTAACAAGATGCGTTAGTAGAGTGCGTATCCAAAGATTGGTTAAATTTAATATGAGTGTGTATTTAGACTGTGTTTACTTAGGCCTAGTGTTTTTCAAGAATTTTATTGCCAATTTTTTAAATTAATTAATTAAAGGAACCCAGTAACTTACTCTTTTTAAGAGGATTAATCAATAACCAAGTACTAACACAATCACATTTTGTCTGCCCAATGTAAATTCAACTAATTGAAAAAATGAGCTGGGGAGTAGGCAAATATTTTCTTTCTTCTGCAAACTAACATGTAACTGATTTATTACTCTTTTCTCTTCCATCCTCAAATTTACTTATAACTTTATCAAATTAACTGGTTGTTTTGGCACCATAAAGCCATAACATATATTCAAGCTGTTTCCCCAGTAAATTAACTACAATATTATAGAAGCATTTTTCATATGCAAATACGCACTACAAAGTGCACCAAACTGAAAACCAACAGCAGTTTCCTGTAAAATTTAAAAATCAACTCTTAAAATTTATCTTCTTCAACCATCTGGTCATGGTGATAAATGACTACATAGAAAAATGATCTCCTACTTTTACTGATTTGAGAGAGGGTAAATTTTAGTTTTTAATACCTTCTATTAATATTGTATTCAAAGAAAAAGTACAGAGGCACTGATATTAGTATATCTACTACGTAAAGCTCAGATACCTACTGTGTATATAAACTATATTTGACCGAGAATTCTTTTCCACACACTCCCACTTCATGTTTCACTGTTATTCTTTTCTAGCCACATAGTTCTCCTTTAAAAAAATGATTTTATATGTATATATAAAGGTCTTTTCATTCCTTTGGCCTTTTGATTTATCTTCTTATCCTGACCGATTCATGGTCATCCTCTTCTTCCATTTTAATTATACTGTGTCATCCTCTACCTCATTTTTTAGACTATTACATGCAAAGGACCATACATATCCACTAAGTCTTTTATTTTTTAAATGTAATATAAACATTGTTTCTCCCATGATTTCTAGATCTGTATGTTTTTAAATAATTGAATTCTCTTCTTCACAAAATTGCAAAGAGGAAGTTTGCTCCTCTGTTTCTCTCTAGAATTAGGCCTCAGGGATAGCTTTGAGACATCCTGGAACTGAAAAAAGATTTCGAGCCATTTTATTTTTTAAAAAGAAAGTATGTTAACTGAGCAACTGCAAGAAGAACTGTCCAAATGTAAGATTTTTAGAAATTTCAAAACCACATATTTATCTTTTTCTCTCTGATATAAATGTAGCTTTATTCAAAATTTGAAAAATGCAAAGCTAATTTCCTAAATCAATATAACACTCCACAGCCAAAAAAAAAAAATTCAAAAAGACAATTTTCACCACCAAAGCCATCTCCTTCAGCTCTTTTCTCTTCTCTCTCCAAATATCCATGAGAGAAGTACAATACAAAGTGTCGTGAAACAAAAATATATTGATTTCCAGTGGCCTCTGGTAAACATTAACACATTTTCTTGCTTACATAACTTAATCTTTAACCAGCAAAAAAAAAAGAAAACCATTGTTTTACAAAAAGTTTCATCTTACATTCTTAGGGAGATGTAAGCCAAGTAATTTAGTAATTATATAACCAGAGGAGTTTAATACTTTTTGTTCTACTGAAATAACTAAACCAAAGACAAATGGTTCCACATAAGGAAAGGTTAATAGTTCTGCTGAATGGACCCCAGGAGAAATGCTTTTGCAGCTGGTCATAGTGAGGCAAGGACTCTGGCCATCTAGATTCTGTACACACATCGCCCCACCTCAATTACACCGCAGGGGCCAAGCACTACAATGACATCACTCTGACTTGTTTTCAGATCCCCAGTTCTGTTCCTGTTCCTACTTATAACCTCTTGTCTTATTTTCCTCCATCTGTAGGATGGAGGAAATCACAGTGCAAATCTCCTAGAATTTGTATTAACCTTAAATGAGAAGATATATTTAAGATGTATGACACAGATTTTTCTCTAAAGTAAATTTCCAATCTCACCCTCTTTTAGCAAAGATCTAGAGTAAAAAGATTTTTCTTTTAAATCTTTCCCTGATCCACATGAATAGAGTTCAGGAAAATCTTCAAATGTAAATCCCAAGGTCATTCAAAGATACTGACTCATTACAATCGACATTATTTGATTTGTTTTTTTGTCTGTGTTTTTTCGTACAGAAAAAATGTACACCTCCAACATGAAAAATGGTGCAATAATTTAAAACAGAAAGCTGTTTCCCTCTTATATTTTTCTTCGAAAAACACAATTGATGATTATAATAAGCATTTATAAACTGCTTACCCTCTGCCATTCACACATATTTATCATTTAATCTTTAAAAATCTAGTACTATTATTATTATATCCATTTCAGAGACAAGAAAATTAAGTAACAGAAAACTTATTTTTCCCTAGGGAATCAAGCAAAAGAATAGTAGAGCTATGCTCAAAACCAAGCAGAATCTATGCCTTTCAACGACTATATACTTCCTCCCCCATGGATAAGATTCTGTAATTGGGCCATTCTGATGTCATTAATCCTAGCATTTGGTTCCTACAGGCTGTGAACCAGTTCTTTCCTAGGAGACATCTGTGATCCCCTCTTGAAATGGCAAGTTGCAACTTCCTATTCAGAGGTAAAACACTACATTGATAACACAATTATTTAGCTCTAGCCGCTAACAATTTGGCCTTGAGCAGCAGGACAAAGAGCCTTGAAAATAAACATCTTTGTTGATTTACACTAGTGGTCCCCAACCTTTTTGGCATCAGGGACCAGTGCTCCTCTGAGAATCAAATGCCTGATGACCTGAGCTGGAGCTGAGGTGGTGATACCAACCTGGGGAGCGGCTGCAAATACAGATGAACCTTCGCTCCTTCGCCCTCTGCTCACCTCCTGCTGTGCGGCCTGGTTCCTAACAGGCTATGGACCGGTACTGGTCCATGCCTCCCGAGTTGGGGACCCCTGCTATCTTTATGGTTATTAACAAAAATCATCCAGAATGCATTCATCTTCCTCCTGCATTTACAATTAAGTATAAGAACTGTTGCAAATCTGCACAAACCTGGAGCAGCTTACTTGGAAATTTCTGAAAATGGTACAAACATTTCACTGTCATGTAATTAATCAAAATCACCTGGTGATGGGAATTAATATGACGAATCTTGGGCTTGATTCTGATGGGTTTTGAATGGCAATTTATTCCCTCGAAATAAAACTTTCTGTATCTAGATTTGAAAATCTAGGTTCTTTGGTGATCATGGTGTGTCCTTCAGTAACTCAAAAAAACTTTTGTGGTAGATGGGCCATCTCTGGCCTCTACCCACCAGATCTCAGTAGCAACGCCCCTCACCCCCCATGACATCCCTAGTGTGATAACTGAAAATGTTTCCGGACATTGCCAGATGTCCCCTGGCAGGAAAAATTGCCACAAATTGAGAACCAGGCAGCCATCGAGCCACTGCCTCAGGGGCATAGTACAGTCTGTGTTGACACCAAGAGTGTCAATGTGCACACAGTATGATTGGTGGCCGTTCCAGCTTCCCTTCATAGCCAGGTCCAGGTGGGTCTGGCCTGATCCTACACCATCTCTCTTGGTTATATGTAGGGCAACAGGCAAGAACTCCCCGCCCTCCTTTAAGGTGACACTACACAGTAAAAGTCTTGAAGCAATGTTTTTGTGCATTAAACAACTTCCAGATGTTTCAGACAACTCTTTAAACATATTCTGTCTCTTCTTGTAATCCCCCTTCATAGGGTCCAGGATGAGGCGAAACGGCCCATCTAAAGTACAAGCGATAGACACATGCAACACTCAGGACCCTCACTACCCTCTCAAATGACTCCTTCAGGATTCAACATACCCACATATGTAGGAATCCAAGGATGAGCAAAACTGAGACTCAGCCTGGGGCCTTTACCATAATTAGGTATGAAATAAGTCATGCTCATAGCATGATAGAGCAATAAATTACTATATTGAGCTTCTGTTCATGGTTCTACTCCCAATCTTGTCAGAAACATTGGCTAAAAACCATTAGCTAACATTTGCTTTGTAACAATGAGGTTCACTCATGGGGATATCAGGCAAGTAAGGGTCATGAAATGAGTGTCTCTCCACGTTCCTTAAAGTAGCCCAGGCTTTTCCAGTGGTCATATTCCAAATTACATTCCCTCGAAAACAGTTCCATATTTCAATGCATTAAAATTGATGTTGTCTCCTGAGTCCTAGGCAGAAGAGATGCAATAACTCACATGGCTTTCTGCTTTCCTGCTAGTCTGTTTATAGAGGAAATAGCCTGCTTACAAATTATTGAAACAGAAAAGCCAGGTAATGATGTATTTTAAGAATATCCTCAGAAATACTGCTTGTGCTCTCTCCTTTTTGTGTTTCAGAGCTGTCTATATTCACTGGCTGCGAGAGTTCTGGTTTAATCAAAGTGATGCAGCTATGGCCCAGCCCTCATGTAGCTTCCTTTGAAAAACAGGGATGCCTGTGCAGAGTATAGACCTGCCCAGGAAACACGTGATGGCCACTGTCTGTGATTTTAAAGCTTACTGTTGTAAGTAGTCTCAGCTAGGATTGAAAAGTTAGAATAAGGAGAATCTATCTTCCTTCTCAATACTGCCCAGTGCTCTGAGATTCATTTAAGGACGTCTTCCAAAACTGATTGAATCACCACCTCTTGTTTCAGTTGCTACGTGGAATGTTTGAAAATTATTTTATGTTGTTTAGAAGTTCCGAGAACATTTTACCTTCTGTAGAGTGATCCAGCATTGGAAATCTTTCTCTTTTTTTGCAATGAGAATATTAAGAGTGAGATTTGAGGTTATTTGCTACTATGGCAAAATAGGTATATGTGTTGTTCTTATTGCATCCATAAATAGGAAGGTTCTAGAATCTCAAATAGTCTAGGACATGAATATGCAGGTTATTTATGATGAAACAGAACTCATCATTCACAGAGATGCCAATGACTGTGACCTACCTGCCCTTCATCATAGGGAACTGTCAGTGATGCACTTGGGATGCTGAGCATGTCTTTCAGAGGGTGTTACAGCAGAGCAAAGCCACAAGTAAGAAGAGCACCCTGTTCTTTCCCAAAGGGGAAAAGTGAATGGTGAGCCCTAGGTCACCAGTCAATAGAGTTTAACAATTACCTGTGTCAAAAACAGTATCAGGCTCATCTTCCTTGAGCAGGAAAAGAATGTTCTTTCATGTTAGCAATTATTTCTGTCAGCCAATTAAAATCCCGATCCAATGGGAAAATTATTTCAGGCAATAGTGTTCTTTGGTTCATAAAAAGAAAAAAATAAAAATAAAAGTTCATGATGGACCATGACCTTAGCATAATATTCAAAAAAATAATAAAATGTTATTGAAACTGTAGAGCCAGTCTACAGAGCAGATTCCAAGTCAGCTCGACTAAAGCTTGCATTCAGGCTGAAGCTTAACAGCCTCCCTGTCTTATCTATCAGATTTTCTACATGCTCAACAGTGGATATTAGTTTTTGCTTCAAGACTCTCTAGAGCAAGAACCGCTGAAATTTTCCACCTACCCTCTTGCCTGAGACCCAAAGCAAGTAAGCCTTATTAGGAATATAAGAGAGAGAAAACATAATATAGAAGTATTGGAAATCACTAATCCATGCCTGGGGTAGCATTTGGGATAGATTTCTGAGCTCTTTTGCTTCTATTTATATTGTCAGCTAACTGCAGGAAAGTAAATGTGATAGAACAAATGAAGTAAAAATGGCAGAGAAAGAAAATTAAATAAGCATATTCTGAAATACTCTCAGGAACAACAGGAGCTATGCCAAATAATAAGCATAAACAAAATGTTAAGTTAAATGTAGCTAAAACTGTCAAAACTTTCCATATTCATTTAAATGTCCAATTTTGCCATTGCTATGATCACTGTTGTAATGTCTTTGCTGCTACATTGGAAATATCTAGTCTGTGAACTGAAAATTGATATGTAAGAGAAGAAAATGTGTTCAAATTCTAGTGTTCAGATGTGTCCATTCTAGTGCATCTTATGCATTCTCAGTAGGACATTATTATCTGGACTGCAATTTGGCTATCACTCTGTGGTGCTCTGTCTAGGTCCTTTTGTGAGGGTGATGTACCCAACTCCCAGTTGCCGAGAGCTCACAGCTCTGTTCCACACTAGGAGTTGCCTCTGCCACAAAGAAGGGCCTCGCCCAAGGTTACACCTCCTGAAGAGGATGATCCCACAGCTAAGGAGTGGCTTGTATGGGTATGTAAAGGCCAAGCCCCCTTGCTTCAATTCGGGAGAACCTAAAGGACCATCCCAGCTCTACAACTCCCTTTGGGATCAGCTGAAGCCTCACTCGCACTGGACTGAAGGTCGGCTTCTCGGTCTTCTCAATCCTGACTTCGTTACCAGTGGATTTCCCAAGACCACTCACTGACAAATCTACTGAAACTCTTTATCTCGGAATCTCTTTCTGAGGAACCTAATCTAAGAGAGTTGATGCCAAGAGTGGTTCCAGGAAGAAGACCCAGATTTGGGATATGGGAGCTGGATCACCCCCCAGCTGGCTGGCAGTAAGGATCCCACCACGAGTGGCAGGTAGACTATAAGTAGCATCTGGCATGCTTCAGCAGTGCAATTACTAAAAGATTCCCTGGTGGTATAATGGATATGATACCAGCGAAAGGAAAACACTCGCTAAGGCAATGTATCTAGTATTTGAGAGATGTGAGGGGAGAGGCAACTATGAGGATAGAACTGGGTAGCTGTTGAGTGCCACTGACTCATAAAAAGAAGAGATGACTGACTGAGGATGACTAAGCACCAATTGAAGGCAAAAGTGAAAGCACCTACCTTTGGTGCTGCAGGATCTGGCTGACATATACCAGCAGGAACTGGATTCCAAGACAATGTTGGATCAAGGGGGAAGGGAGAGGAATATGAAGTTGAATTAGGAAGAGTTTATTAATATGAGAACACTCTCTCAAAATACAGATTTAACACTCTGGCAAGGATCCTGGAAGACAATGCTTTTACACTGCCGAGATGGCTCTTAAAAGCTGAAGACAAAATAATAGCCCACACTGGGTGAAGTGGAAATGCCAGAACCAATATGAGGGTCAGATAAAAAAATCAAAAGACTCAGAAAGGTGGGCATGGTAAAGTGAATCTACTACCCAAAGACTATGCTTTTCTGCAAGAAGGTACACAGAATGCTCCCTTAGCTGACACAATAAGAACTCACCGGTGGGAAGGGCACAGCATCACTGAGAAGCTCAGCAGTGGCCATCTTCTGAAGAGTGGTGCCAAGATCAACAACATAATATGCAGGATCTTGTGCAAAATGAAAATGCGGAGGTCCTTGTTTAAAAAGAATTTCAAGACTGCAACAGCGGAGTATTAAATGAAGTGTGGGGCCCCTCTAAGTGTAGGGCACCTGATGCACGTCTATAAAGCTAGCCATGAGTAGGGCTAATGGTAAAACTTGTAACAGAACTGGGCTCTTTAATGACAATGGAGATGATAGACCCTGAAACAATAGAAACCAAAAGGCAGCACTGAACCCTCAGAAGCGAGTGAGCATAATTATCACAATTAGAAGCAAGGTTGGGACAGCAGCCAGAAGAAGCCCAACTCTCACGGAACTGTGGAGACGGTCAATAGAAGACAGTGTTCCTAGAGACAAAATAGATGGGCAGCAAATGAGACTAGTTCTTAACTTAAATAATCAAGATGCTCAATAAGCTGAGAGCAGCCACCTCAATGAAAACGGATATCCTTTGCCCAATTTTTAGATATGAGCCTATTCTCAGACCTAGAATCCACTGGCTGAAGGAGAGACCAGTTCCCTTTGAAGAAAGACTTTGAAACACTACTGTTAAGTATATTCAGTAGTAAGTTCTCAAGTCCTTCTTCAAAAGGGCCTGACGTCATTTACTCAAGTAACCATGTGTTGAGGACAAGCGAGTGCCCAGACCTTTCAAGAACTGAGAGAATCTAAATTAGCATCAATACTCAGGGACCCAAAGCATCACCATGGCTGCCATGCTGGAGCATAGGGAGACCAGAAATAAATGAAGTCCTAGCCTAGGTCAGTTTCACAGTTTTTTCAGTGGGTTCATAAACCTACCCAATTCTATCAGACTCCAAATATATTATTGGAATAGACATACTTGATAGTTGACAAAATCCTCACATTGGATTTTTGAAACCTCTGAAATTGCTCCCTCCTTGACCAAGATAGTAAAATCAAAACAAAAGCACATGGGGATGGCATGGCAAGGCCACTATCACAGACTTAAAGAAAGCAGGGATGTGATCTCTATGATTTCCCAATTTAATCACCAGTTAGGTTCCTTGAACACCAAATGGATTATGGTGGTAGATAATGAACTGCCACCAAATTAGCCAAGTATTAGCCCAGCTGCAGCTGCTAGATGTGGCATCTTTGCTATAACAGATTCACACAGCTCCTAGCATAGGGTATGCTACCATTAACCTGGCAAATTTGCATTCTTTTATTTCCCTTTTATAAAGAAATTTTGAAGCATTTTTCATTCACATAGAACAGAAAATAGTATACACCTATGGTCTTACTCCAGGGCTATATTAACTCCCTTACTCTTGTTACGATATGGTCTGAAGGACATGGATTACCTTTTTGCAGAACATTACATTGATCCACTGAATTAGTGACATCATATTAATCAAACCGGATGAACAGGAAGTTGAGGCCTCGGTAAGGCATGTATGTACCAGAGTATGGGACATAAATCCTATGCAGTCTCAGGAGACCACAACACCATGTGGTCCATGTGACATGTCCAGGAGTCCGGAGTTTGCCAGAACATCTCCTCTGAAGTCAAGGGCAAATTATTGCATACTGAACCTCCTAAAATAGAAGCATGTTGCTTTAGAAGCCTTTTCAGGTTCTAGAGGTGGTACATTTCCCCATCGGGGAACTCTATTTTTACCTATTTGGCAGATGACAAAGAGGGCTGGTAGCTTTCAGAGAAACTAAGAGCAGGTCCAGTATGTGATGCACACAGCCCTGTCTCTTAAGTCATACAACTTGGCAGATCCTGTGATCATAGAGAGGTATGTCTAGTGGGAAAAGACACCACGTGGAGTTTATGACAGTTCTGAACAGGAGAATCACAATGCAGGCCCACGGAGTTCTAGAGCAAGGCCATGTAATATTCTGTAAAGAACTATATACCACTCAAAAAGCAGCTTCTAGCATGCTATTGGGCCCTAGTATCGTCTGACCATGGGTCCCTAAGTGAACATGTAGCTGCACCGTAAAGAATTGGGTCTGTCACAGCCACTAAGTTAAAAGGTTGGGCAGATCCAGCAGTAATCCACTGTAAAATGAAAATGGCAAATCCTGGGTTATATGTGAGCTAGACCAGTGAACACAAGAAAGCTGCCTAATCAGGTGACCTACGCCAATCTCTTGGCTCATGCCTTTCTCCACATGGAAGGGTTCTTTACGACCAGTAACTGACAGAAGAGGAAAAAGGCCAAGCTTGTTTCTTAGGTGGGTCGACTCAATAGGTAGGTATGAT
The DNA here is from genome assembly GCF_902729225.1 of Pteropus medius. Classification (NCBI taxonomy): domain Eukaryota; kingdom Metazoa; phylum Chordata; class Mammalia; order Chiroptera; family Pteropodidae; genus Pteropus; species Pteropus medius. The sequence goes on along the minus strand of NW_024355205.1, from coordinate 26,252,543 downwards.
CTTATTCAATCCTCATGGCTAGATTGAAAACTTCACAAGGTCAGAAAGTATATCTGCATGCTTCACTAGTTAATCATCAGGGCACAGTACAGTGTCTATATGGTAGGTATTCTTTCAATAAATATTTCTTGATCCAGATCCTGTGCTGTGTAATAAGGATACAAAAGTAAACACAACAAAATTTATTAAATTATACTAGATTCAATAAATATTTGTTGAAGAATGAAAGAACAATCTTTTATCATCCAGGGCCCTGCCAGAAATGAGAATCGAATTCAAATGGCTAACAATTCTTTCTCGTGAAATGGTTAAATACCAGAAATATTGGGATGCTTTTACCACTCATAGCCCTAAAGGCACAAGAGGTGAAATGATTTTATTATTTTTTAATTTTATTAAATTTATTGAGATGACATTGGTTAATAAAATTATATAGGTGTACAATTCTACAATACGTCATCTGTATACTGCATTGTGTGTTCACCACTCAAAGTCAAATTTCCTTCCATCACTATATACTTGACCCTCCTTCTCCTTATCTACCTCTCCCCTCTCCCCTTTCCCTCTGGTAATCACTAAACTGTTGCCTGTGGCTATGAGTTTTTGTTTGTTTGTCTTGTTCATTTGTTGCTTTCAGTTTTATATCCCATGTATGAGTGAAATAATACGGTTCTCAACTTTTTCTGACTTATTTCACTTAGCGTGATTATCTCAAGATCCATCCTTGTCACATATGGCAGTATTTCATCTTTTCTTATGGCTGAGTAATATTCCATTGGATATATGTACCACATCTTTATCCAGTCAACTATCAAAGGGCACTCCAGTTGTTTCCATGTCTTGGTCACCATGAAAAATGCTGCTATGAATACAGGGGTGCATATATCTTTAGGGATAAATGTTTTCAAAATTTTTGGATAGATAGCCAAAAGAAAGATTGCCGGGTCTTCTAGTAATTGTATTCTTAATTTTTGGAGGCACCTCCATACTGTTTTCTATAGTGGCTGTACCAATTTATATTCCCACCAGCAGTGGATGAGTGTTCTTTTTGAGGTGGGGCTGGTTTTAGAGAGCTAGATTTGTAAATATGAAGCCAGCACCACCAATAGAAGCTGTACCTGAGACCCAGCCATTGAATAAAATATGGCCCACAGCAGGATGAAAGCCTGGAAGAGATACTTCTATCTTCCTTCACCCTCTGATCTCCAACAGTGTCTGACCCTTACAAAGACAGTTGTTGCCATACTGGCCCTATTGATAAGCTTGGCATGAAATAACAACAGAAAGTATTATGCTCCTGCCCCTCTTCTGTGTATCTGGGCTGTACATTCCTGGGCAGGAGTATGTGAAGACTTCCCAGCAGACATGCATCATGGTGGTTTTAGGTGAAGCCATGTCCAGATACTCAACTTCTATATGGATCCCCTCTACAAAAGATTTGCTCGATAATGATCCTGCAGGCTGTTAGTTCTCCTTTATAACCTCTCATCTCATAACCACTGTTCTCCCAATTTCCAAAAAAAGGCGTACATACCATTCTCTCATCCTGAGACCTACCACGGTACTTTGCCCCATGCTTCCTTGACCCCAAAGAAAGAATGCTTGAAGAATGCGTTGCTCTTGAGGGCCAGTCCTCTAAGTGCAAATTAAGGAATACTCATGGAAAGACTCCCTGCTTTAGCCAGTTACCTAACTGGTTTTCTGAGTATCTAGTTAATCATCCTAGAATTAGTATTCCTAAATTAAATGGTTCTCACCAGGATGCATGTTAAACTTATTTGAATGAAAAAGAAATAGTCAAACTTTTGTGATGAAAAATCTGATTTGGCTGAATGATTTGACCATCCAGACTGGCTTTGTTAATCAAATGATGTGGAAACATGTACCAAAAGCTGAGTGAGCTAAATCCACAGCTCCACAGTTTTGATGAAAATATATTAAAAACCTGCCTACGATATACAATATGCTGGAAACTGCATCCTATGTAACTAATTATGACACAGGGACTTAAAAATGTGGGGGTACATACTTTTAAAAAATTCTTGTAGGGATTCTGCCAGCACTTCTGTCTGAGAGAGAGCTGCCTCTCCAGCCCTTGCTCTGAAGCCAGGCAGTTCAGTTCCTCCCCATGTGTCCCTGGAGCCTTTCAAGCTGCTGCCCCAGCAATGGAGCTCAGAGCGAGCGGGTCCATTAGTGGGAGAAGGCGGGCCTTTCTCGGCAAGCGGGAATCAAATTCTTGACCTTGAAAATGTGATAGAGAACAGAATGCTTCTGGGTGCCACTGTAAGCTAGATGGAAAACACATCCCAGAAAAAATAAGGGGACATACTTGGACATTTGTACTGTCTTTACCAACATCTGGGACTAATGCAGAGATGACGGCCAGAGATTCTAGGCTAAGAGAACACTGGTCGAGACTTCAGAAACCCTGCAGATAATGCCAGAGGACAGGGCTCGGATGCAAGGTCCACATCACCGGCCTGGCCTTCCTTTGGCTGCATGACTCTGGATTGAGACCAGAACAAAAACGGTCAGCATTCTTTCATTTTCAATTACTGTATCCCTCTCAAGCAACATTGTGCTTGTCCTTATTTAAAAAAAAAAAAAAAAATTTAGAGGGAGTACATGTGCAAAACATTTGGACAATACCATTTTAGATTCTATAGTAGAACAAATTTTAGAACTCAAAGGGAAATAGTCATTTGGTACAATTTCCTTTATAGAGAAGCAAACACAAATTAAATGACCTGCAACCAATTTTGTGACAGAGTTTCCTGGTCCCTAAGGAATGTTTCCACTTGAAGTTGTTTCTACACTGCTCTTCCAGAATTCTGCCCTTTATCCCACCCCTACTGGGCCATCAAGGAGCCCCTAATGTAGAAAACAGATATTAGTTAAACAAATGAGCAATTCTCTTCAGAATAGAAGTGCCAGAGTAGGAAGAAGCTGCTCAATTGCTTATCCTTAATGGACTTTAGCTGTGACATCAATGGGAAGAAGTGGGACGAAATCCCAGGTCTCTGAAGGATTAGCATGAGTCACAAAAATTTCTTGATTTGCCACAGCTTATTTCACAGTCCTAGGCCAGCCATTGAATTGGAAGATCAATTTCAGCCGAACTTCACACAGTGATCACATTTGTCTTCTGAAATATGTGTTCCTTGAGCTTACCCAGCGGCTCTTATTCTATGGCCAGGCTTCAGCCTGACATCTGGTAGCTTCCCAGTTTGTCTCACTCTCAGATTTAATTAGCATAAGGCCTTAGGGGAGCCCCTCAACAGAGCTACAGTAATAATCGTTTCATCATGATTTTGCCTCATAGGCAATAAAATTATATCCCCATTGATCCAGTCATAACTTCTCTATGACATAGTTCGTGTTCTCTGCTTTATTATCCTGGTTTTGAGGGGTTTTTTTGGTTTTGGTTTTGGTTTGTTTTGGCTTGATTTGGTTTTTGCTATCCCAGAGAATTTCTATTTTTCTGTAGAGCTTAACTGAAGGTGTTTACCTGCTTTGGGCTCAGAGAAATGAGGACATACAAATTATCTCTGGGAGCAGATGAGCAAAGGTATTCAAGTTTGTAAGATTCCGCTGACTTTCATCTGCAATGGCTAATAGTGTTAATTAAACTAAAATCGAAAACTATGTTAATAGCAAAAACATCATCCATGTTAATTGAGCATACAATTATAGTGGAACATTTCATAAGCAAAGTACAGAGGCCAAGAGGGCTTACAATAAAAATCACTGAAAGAAGTTCAGTGACCATTGATTTTGAATGGACGGCATTAATTTATGAGCAATCGATGCTTTTTTAATTGGAATTGTACTGTATCTGGGTACACACATAGCACAGTCTATTAAGGCAAATGTTAAGTCGCCTTTGTTTTAGAGCTTACGGCAGGAAATTGGAGATGAGATCTTGGATTAGGACCCTTATTCCACTCACTAGTATCATTTGGCTATGAAATAAAATCAAAGAAGAGGCTCTATTTACACCAGAGACTCCAAATCTAAAGAGGCATTTCCTCCCTCTCTATGTGTAAATACTGCCACTGCCCCCCACCCTACCTCCTTACTATCCACTGTTTCAGGGAAAGCAAAGCCATGTACTTTACAGAAGAATTTGGGGCAGGGGGTGGGAGGGAGATTAGATACTAGAAAAATCTATAGTCTAGAGTGAGAGCTACAGACTTCATTTAGATGCCACCACTTATCAAGTGCACAATTTCTCTGAGCTTCAGTTGCATCGTCTGATTCAGATGCCTCAGTTGCATCATAAGGATAATAATATTTATTTCCTCAAGAAAGTGATAAGAATTACATGGCAGAAGCACTATACGACATAAGTCAGTATGACGGCATCTGCAAATGAACTCTTCTGGGTGATTATTTTGTTTTCTAGCCTTGAATGCTCACCTGCTATTCAAAAGGAAAAGTCCCCAAGATTCTAGGAAACCGACTAGTTTCATGGACAGTACATCACGATCACTTACATGTCACATTTTCTTGCCCTCTCTGCACCTTCGAAATTCATATCATTCCACAGCCAACAGCCCTCTGAGCTAGTCTGACTCAAGCTTGTCGAACAATGTCAAACCTTCTTCCAATTTCAGACAAACTGAAGGACAGGTGGGATGTTGCCCTTGGAATGCAGGAGGGGAGTAAGAGAAGATGCTGGAGGGCCTTGCTGTCCTGCTTGGCCTGATTCTAAGCACACCAGTCCTGAGCAGACATCTTCAACATAATCTTCTCAAGACTAATCAATAGAGAAACGTGTGAGAGGAAAAGCCCCTTAAAAGGATAAGTTTCAGCAAAATTCTGAAAGCCTTGAAAATGAGGGAGCAAACTGCCAGAAGAGAAAACTAGGAGCATATTATGGCCCAATGCATCATCTGTTCTGACAGGCAAATTTCACAAGGAGCCAAACCTTGATAATTCTCCTCCCCTGTTTTTCAAAAACTGCTTCCCTGGCAACCCCTTGCTAAGCTGCCACAGTCACACTACATTGCAGGTGCACTCTTTGCTGTCATCTCTCTCCCCATGAGGCTAATTTATTCAGAGGAATGCTGCAGGTGGAGAACGAGGGGGTGGGCAGAAAATGGAAGCATATCTCCACTGCCCCCAGGATGAGTGCCCAGGCTTCTGGGTAAGACAACATGTCTTCCTCTTATGTGTGGCTCTTATAATTTACAAATTTTCCATCTCTTGAAATGCTATTAAAGAGTAATGAGTTAGATTACTTGCTATTCAGGTGGTTTTTCTCTTGGACAGTAAGTAAAAGAGCAAAACAACGCTAATTCACTATAGGATGTTGACACATTTTATAAATATTATAGAATAGCTAGCAACATAATGGCCATATCTTGCACAGTGAGTTTTGTGTATTATTTTTCAGATCAATAATTTTATTTTTCTAACATGTTCGTTTTTAAAATTTAATTTTAATTATAGTCGACATACAATATTATCTTAGTTTCAGGTGTATGAGAAAGTGTTATACATGTAAATTGTGATAGTGGAAGAGAATAAAGAGGAAGGTTAAAAAATAAATAAAAAAATACATTACAGATGTTTCTGAGATGACTGTATAAGATGTGAAGCAAATTGTGATAGTGGAAGAGAATAAAGAGGAAGGTTAAAAAATAAATAAAAAAATACATTACAGATGTTTCTGAGATGACTGTATGAGATGTGAAGCATACACACACACATGCGCAAAGTTTTGCAAATATTAGACTACCATAGAAAAGGACCCTATCCTTAAAATCCACCCTTTTAGCAGATGAAGAGAGAACTTTGAGATATTTTAACAGTTACTTTATATGGCAAATTGTGATCAAAAAAGGTTAAAGGGACAGGAAGCTTGCCTTTAGGCATGGCTGAAATACTATAGGTAGATGCTAATTCCGTTTTCCTGTACATTTGCAGCAATGAGAGAAGATATACCTCTCCACTGACCTATGCGCTTCTATTTTAAGCTTTAAACCATCTCTACTGTCTTGACCCAGAAGTGATTTGGAAGTTGAACCAGAATATCCCACAGAAAAGTCTCAGTCCTTGAACTTCTTAAACGGATTGTTATTTGTCTCAAATGATAACTCCTTTCTTAAAAGGACAAATGCTTGACTGAGGTGTTTTCCCAATAAATTAAAATAAGTTATATCTTTCAGTCCAAATCCCAATTCTTCTCCCCCTTTGGCTCACTTAGGCAATAAACATTTATTTACTATTCCAGACCAAGATGGCAACATAGGAGGCTCCTGAATTTCCCTCCTCCCAGAGAAACACCAGCTGTACAGTTACACACAGAGCAATTCCCTCTAAGAGAAATTCAGAAACTCGCTGAGTGACTCCTTCACGTCAGACAGCTGAAGGAATACCCACATCAAAACAGATAGAAAAGGCTGAGATACATTCTCACCATATACCCTGACCCCAGCACAGGGCATACAATCAGGAAGGAACTTCAAACTTCTAGCTTCTCCCTGAAGGGAAAGGAGTTTGAACCCCACATCTAGCTCTCTGACTTTTAAAACTTCCACCGGAATGATGCCCCACTTCACTTAGCTCTGATAGCCAGTGGGGCTTTCACTCACAAGTCACGAGGACTATAGCAAACAAAGAAGTAGCAGTTCACATGTGCACATGAGAACTCACCTTGGCCACCTCTTCAGGGCTTAGACCCGAGGGAGCAGGCCAAAACGCCCACCTTCCAGTCTTTCCCAAAAGAGGTGTGACTGCTAATCCAAAAGCTGCTGCCTGAGAGTCCAGCTTCTAATAAGCATGCCTCTAGGTGATGGCTGTGATCCTCCCCAGAGACCAAATGAGCTAGTGGGCACTTTCCCTGCGGCCTCACTCCGACAATAAAACCAAGCCTCTGGTATCTCCCACCTGAGGAACTGGCCTCAAAAGGACCTAGATCTGAGAGCCAACAGGGCTTGCTTTCACAAGTCCCACAAGCCAATAGCAAACAAAGAAGCAGTTTTTAAACACGTAGAAGAACACACACACACACCCGCTGCCCTGCAGCTGCACACCAGGCTCAGGGCAGAGGAAGCAGGCAAAACACCTATCTCCAGGTTCTCCCTGGAAGGAGACAGACTGTGGACTGTGCTTTCCCCGCTGCCGCCTGAGAGTTCAGCTTCTCAGCAGCCTGCAGCATGGGGGACATGCAAATCAAAACCACAATGAGATATCACCCCACACCTGCTAGGATCTCTATCATCAAAAAGACAACAGTTAACAAGTGTTGGCAAGGATGTAGAGAAAACAGAATCTTGGTGCACTGTTGGTAGGAATGTAAATTGGTGCAGCCACCATAGAAAACAGTATGGAGGTTCCTCAAAAAATTAAAAGTAGAATTACCGTATGATCCAAAGATTCCATTTCTGGGTAGATATCCAGAGGAAACAAAATCACCATCTCAAAGAGTTATATGTATATGTATGCCCATATTCATTCTAGCATTATTCACAAGAGCCAAGGTATAGAAATAACCTATTGTTTCCTTCAACAGATGACTAGATAAAGAAAATGCGATATATAAAAATCTCTCAATAGATAGATAGATAGATAGATAGATAGATAGATAGATAGATAGAAGAATATAGCTATATAGATATATAGATAGACATATAGATATATAGATATATATGATTCCATTGTGCGTGTGTATCTTATTTTGTGCAGCCATGGGGTATAATCATATGCCTTGGGATAACTGAGCTAGCAGCCATGGCTCAGACAGATTTGTACAGTGAGGAAGGAACCAACTAAAATTATTTAAATAAACAGGGATAAAGGGCCAAAATAAGGCAGTGAGAATGGAACTGGAAAGAGAAGTGAGAGCTAGGAAAGCAGCATGAGCAGGAGTTGGCACCAACTGGAGCAAGAGAGAAGTTTTAGAGCCCATGTGATTAGAAACACTGACGTCTTTTGGACTGAAGACCAAGAAATGCCACTGGACCATGATTCCATCAGGAAGATACTGGCACAAATAAGTGGTTCCAGTGAAATACACTGCCAGGCTACCGTGATGGTTGCCTATGGGCAGCGTGTTATGAGGCCACAGAGAGCAGAAATAGCAATATTTCACACATAAATGTACACACACATGCACACAGTGCCATGGTTGGGTGGAGACAGGTATGAAATGATGGAGTCACCATTTGCTTTTGGGGAGAAACAGTGGGGCTTTCTTTGGGGGCTAACTGAAGGTGTCGAGGAGATCACAGAGAAAGGACTAAATAACTGCTGGAGGTCTCCGTCACCTGGTGGGAATGGATATTGATCCAGCCCTTTGGAAAGCATTTTGTTTAAAACGTCTGTTAAAAATTTCATAAAATGAGGCCACACTATTTCACTTCTAAGAGACTAGCCTAAAAAAAAATCCAAGTATGGCAAAGCTTCTTACAGGTATTTATCACTGTATTATTAAAATGAGTCAAGTAAATTTTGTTTATCTGATTGGGGTCATATGACTTGGATGTAAACATATACCAAAACTCATCAAATTATTCACTTAAGATCTGTACATTTCATCATAAATTTTATCTTAAAAAATTAAACAATAAATGTATAAATATTTTTTCATTCTTATAAGAAATAAGGAAATAAAACAGCCAAATATCAAATTAACCAAAATGGTCCAACACAGGAAAATATTACCTTTGGAGGACCCATTTGATTATATCTTATGATGTTATTATAATCATGAGTATGTCTAATAATACAGAAAACGTGTTAAGATGTAAATTGCAAAACAAATACAAAATGCTATAGAGAATATAATCACAAGAATGTTAAAATTTGCATAAAGAAAAGACTGAAAGTTAATATATCTAAACATTAACAGTAATTATGATGATTAGAAATGATTCTTTTCTTCCTTTTGTTTTTTGGTATTTTCTGTGTTATTTAATGATCCTTATTACAGTAAGAAAAAATTTTTATTTTTTTAAACAGTGAATAAGGTGCTCCTCCCAGTCATTCCCTGTCCTCTCTTGACTTAGTTCTTGAGCAAATAGCAGGTCTGAATGGCACCATCCCTAAGTAAGAATAGAAATTAATCAAAAAGGATGAAATCTATGCATAAATACAACCCAATAACCCCTCTATAAAAGAAAAGTTAGCAAATTCATAACAACATTGGAAACAAGGTTTGCTAGCAGACCAGAAAAATGTGGAGTTTCTAGAAGTGATAGAGCAATAGTAAATAGATTGGCAGCATACCCCAAAAGAGATGAAGAATCCCTCTCAGTAGACAAATAAACATCCCCAAATAGTGCTCTTTCACAGGAGAACTGCAGAGTAATGCCACAATCAGAGGCATTGGATGCAGGAAAGAAAGTGTGCCAGTGTTTCAGGTAATTAACTGAAGAGTGACACAGATAAGACAGCAATGCCCCATTTCCCTGCCTCCTGTATTTGTCTCCAAATAAAAATTATGAGTACACCTTCCTAAGGACTCTGACATGCCACCTGGGTGGCAATTGAGCTAAAGAAAGGGAGAGCTTCTGTCTGCCTAGAGGTACCAGGAGCCTTGTTCTCAGAATAATAAGAATTGGTCCTTTTCTCCTGCAGACTCACCAGAGGTGGTTAGAGTTTACATCAATTGCCAGACAAACAGAGATCCTCACTTGGGCTGAGAAAATATACTCCAAAAGCAATGAACTATTCAATCTAGAACCAAAACCACAAATAAGAGCAGACAAGAAACACCAAATATTCAAGGAATTTAACAGCTCAAAAGACACATTCTGAACTCAATAAATACCCATTACTGGAAAAAAGGTTTTTAATGGAAAAAAATAAATTTAAAATATTAGAAGAAAAAGTTAGGTATATCTACTAGAAAGAAAAAGATAAAATTATTATTATTATCAAACAATGTGAATGTCCATCTAGAACACCCAAGAGATTCTATTAATAAACTTTTAGAACAGAGAACTTAGATGGATACAAGATTAACATATGAGAATTAATAGTAGCTCTTTTATTCCTGAAATAACTAATTAAAATAACTTTAAAGATCCCATCATAATAACATAGTGATAACATGTCCACAATTAAATCCGACAAGAGATATACAACATATTTAAGAAGAATGTTGTAAAGTTTTATTGAAGAAAGTAAAAGAAGCTCTAAATTAATAGAAGGGCAAACAATGTTTCTGGATGAGAAGACTCAATGTTAAAAGATATCATATCTCTCCAAATTCATATATAAAGTTGATATCATTCCCAATCAAAATTCTAAAAAGATGTCTTATGAAATAAAATGAAACCAAATGAAATAGTACAATTCTCCTTTTTTGAAAAGAAGAATAATGAGGAGGGACTTGTCTGACCATTCTAACTTTAAAGAGCAGTATGGCATTGGTCCTAGAAAAGATACATAGATAAATATGAAAAGATAAAGTGGTGTTTCGAATCAGGAGACAAAAGACCATCAATTCAGTAAATGATGTTGAAATAATAGGCTAATTATTTATAGACAGATGAAAAAAATAAGCTCAATAACACATTAAAAGTATTAAAAATGATATAAGTATTAGGAAAACTATAAGAGAATTTTATGTTTTAATCTTAAAGCGGAGACTACAATACTCTCATAAGCAAAGGCAAAAAAAAACCATAAAATTAAAAGATTTGGCTATATAAAAATTCAAATATTTTAACAATGTAAAAATTCAAAATAAAATTCAAAGATGAGACACTGGTAGAAAATATTTCCAACATCAATAATAGATAGGTTTAATAACAAGTATAAAGGGCCCCTAGAAATCAATAAGGACTGAAAAAAAGCCTATTAATAATAGACAAAGGAATTCACAGAAGAAATACATGTGTAATGAGTATTTTTAAAATATGCTGAAGTTCCATTATAATTTGAAATATGAAGTTTTTTAAAATAATGAGTTCAAATTGTAACTTATTTAATGGGCAAAAATGAAAAAAACAAGATAATATTCTATTTTGACAAGGGTGTATATAGGGAAACAGATTCTCATTAGTGAGGCAGTAAATTGAAACAGACTTTGAAATATAATTTTTTAGTACTTATCCAAATTTTACTTGTGCATTTTCTTATATCTGCAAAGTCTACTTCTAGAATTATATGCAATTGACAGAAACACTCATAATAGCCATACAGAAGACTCTTCATTGCTGTATTTGAGGGTAAATATATGGCCAACAACAGTAGATAGTTAAATAAACAATAGAACAGCCACAGTGTACAATACTATAAAAGTCGTTTTTGTAATAGAACAATAGGTACTATCCTAAAAAGATGACCAAGATATATTAGTAAAAGCAGAAAAACCATATGTATAAGCAACACAGGAAAAGGTGAAGAAGTAGACATATGAAAATATTAAATAGCCGTTACTTCTTAGGAAGAGAGGGAAGGATTAGGAGAAAGTAAAGACTGTCACTTTTACTATCTATATTTTTTAGTGTTTTTTTTTTAATGTGCATATGTGGAGAACAGCAGATATGATACACTCAGAAAAGCTCTTACAGTAGTGACAAATGTTTACTTAACCAAGGTAAAAGAAATATGTAATTTGGTCCTTTAAAGCAAAGGTATACTTGATGGTATTGCGGTCACTGTTCCCTAAAGACTTCCTTGGGTGGGTGAGCTTATTCGAGTAAGGTAGGATAGGGGTCGTGACACAGACCAGCTTTGTTGCTCTTGTCACACTCAGGTTCTTTTCCCTGCCAGCCAGAAAGTCACATCCTAGAGCCAATCCCTGCCTATGCACTACCCTGTGACTCCCCCACCATCTAGAGCCAATCTTCCTGTGACTAATGTCAGATTCTAGCTCTCCTACTGAGAGAGTGCTCTTCGTATTGCATCAAGACTTTCCAAGCAGCAGAATTGGCCATGGTATACCAGAACAAGTATAATTTTACATTTGTGCAATTCTTTTGAACAAAGAGAGGAAAAGCTTATGAAGAGTATATATCAGAAGAATTACCACAGTAAACAAACAAAAAGACTTAGACAAATAATTCTCTACACTCTCAAAGAAATTAATGAAGGGAAAGAACTATCTGAAAAAAAAATTTTGCAAGGAGAGATACAAAATTAAAGAGGAAATAATGAAGGTGGTGAACGTGGACTGGTAGAGTTCACAAATGATATCGAAATTAATAATATAAACACCAAAGAAAACAAAAACGAGACAGTAGGTAGTGTTTTTGAAAAGAATTGGGAACATGGAATAAAGGCTTACTTCAAAATTTCAAGCGGCAGAAGACAAAGAAACAAAGGTAATTAGAAAGATAGCTATGGAGAGAAACCAGATAAATATGAGCTTGACCAACAAAGGGATTCAAATGGATCTGAAAATAATATTCAAAAATTAGATCACATTTCTGAAATAGAGACCTCAATCTGATGATCAAAGGGCATACCACATTCCGAGAAAAAGCAATTAGTTCCAGTGTATTCTAGAGAGGCTGCTTACCTTTAAGAATAGAATTTTATGAGCATCCAGTCAGAAAAAGCTATTCACCTACCGAGGAGGAAACTCAGAGCTGCCTCAGATTTTTTCACAGCAATATTTAGTACTCAAAACACTGGGAGCTAAAATTTTTATAGAGAGCCCTCTTTAGGGAATTTTTTTAAAAAATACTTGATGATAAATTCTCATCAAACAGTGTTATAATAAAAAACTGAGAAAAGAAGTTGTGACATAAAAATATTTGTGGTTTGCACTGAATTAATTAAAATGTAGAAGTAACAATTATGAAAATTTTCAAGCATTGAAATATATGAGTATAGCTAAGAAAAAATGGTCAATGATGGGGAAAGTTGATCAGAAAAGAACACAGATGTGCTAATTTCCTAATCTTTCATATCAGAGAATTAAAAGATATTTATTTCTGATGTTCCAAGTTTTCTTCTGATATCATTGTTTGAAATGTTCCTCTAGCAATTCTTTAGCAGTAATGTAAGGTTGATTTAACATTAAAAAAATATGAGTCATCATCTATTAACAGACTAAAAATGAACAATCATACGATCATCTTAATAGAGGTAGGAAAAATATTTTACAAACTCCAGTAACCATTTGTGATAGAAATACTTGGCAGCAAACTAGAAATAAAACAGAATCTCCTCAATCCAATAAAAAGGCATCTTTAAAAAAACCTTAAAGACAGAAAACTACTAAATATTGCTGAGAGGAATTAAAGAAAACTAGGTAAATGGAGAGATACACAGTGATATAAATCAAAAAATTCAAAATTGTTAAGATATCAGTTCTTCTCCAATTGATTTATAGATTTGACATAATTTCAAAATCCCAACAGTGTTTTCTTGTAGAAATTAGAAGCAGATTTTAAAATTTATATAGAAATACAAAACACCTAAGGTAGCCAAAAGAGAAGGAAAAGAAAAGTTGAGTCTTTTGAAAAATAAAAACAAAGTTGGAAGTCAAACTCCTGCTTAGCATAAAGCTTACACTTAGACTTAGTATAAAACTACAGTGATCAAGTTAATTTGTTAATCTACTTTTGACATGTAAATCAATGGAACAGAATAGTGAGTCCAGAAATAAACCTATACATTTATAGTCAATTAATTTTCAAAATAAGTGTCAAGATAATTCAATGGGGAAAAGATAATCTTTTCAATAAATGGAGCTGGAAAAGTAGGATATTTACATACAAAAATAAAAGCAGAACTTCAACTCTCATCTTCACACCATACCCAAAATTTAACTCAAAAAGGATTATAAACCTAGGGGTTAGAACTTTAAAACTTCTAGGAGAAAATATAGGAAAATTTTTGGTTACCCTTAGTGACAGTAGATTTCTGTAAAAACATAAACCATAAAAACTAAAAATATAATAGCAAAATGACCTTCAAAAAATACTGTTACAAAAATAAAAAGGCAAGTCATAGACTGGGATAAAATATTTGCAAAACATATAGCTGATAAAAGGATTTGCTTCTAGAATATACAAAGAATTACAACTCGATAAGACAATTCAATTTTAAAAAGTTGGAAAAAATTTTGAACAGACACTTCATCAAATAAAATAACTGGTAAGTAAGAATATACGAAGATGCTTAACATCATTAGTTGTTAGACAAATGCAAATTAAAACCACATTGATATGCCACAAACACATACTAGAATTAACAACAAAAAACTTACAATATCAAATGCTGGTGAGAATGTGGAGCGACTGGATCACTCATATGTTGCTCGTGGAAATAGCAAATGATGGAGCCACACGAAAAACAGTTGGGTATTTGCTTATTAAGTGAAATATACTCTCACCATACAACTCAGCAATCTCACTACTAAGTATTTGCCCAAGAGAAATGAAAACATATGCCCTAAGACGTGTATTTAAATGTTCATAGCCACTTTTTTCATTAATAACCAAAAATTTGTAAACAACCCAAATGTCTATCAACTAGTGAACATAAACAAATTGCTGTATATCCATATACTGGAATAACTTTTAAGCTTTTGGAAAACATGTTTACATGCATACTCTAATCCTTAAGTAACAATAAATTTTGTTTACATCAAAGATTTATATGCCAAAAATAAAACCGTGAAGTTTAGAAGAAAATATGAGTTTTTTTTTATTATCCTAGGGTTGGGAAGATCTATCTAAGCTTACATAAAATTCAAAATTCAGAAAGATAAAAACTAATAAATTTGACTACATAAAAATTTTAACTATCTGAGATGTAAAAATTTACTGTAACTAAATTCGAATGATAAATGACAAACTGGATAAAAAGAAATTAGCAACAGAAATGAGAGAGGGCTAATTTCTTCAAAATTAAAATTAGTATTACAAGTTAATAAAGAAGAGACAACCAAGCAACAGAAAACATGGCAAAGAACATAAAGAGGTCATAAAAGGAAAAAAATTGCAAATGGCCTAGAAAATGAAAATATGCTCAACTTCACTTATAATTAAAGAAGATGACATCAAATAGAAATGAGGTGTCATTTTTCAGATGGACAGGAAGCTAACATTTTGTTAATATTTGGCCATGTGCACTGTATGCCTCCTAATGCAGTAAGAGATGACACCCAGAGCTTTATAACTATGAGACAGCAGGAGTTGCCTTTTATGGGAATAATTACTCCACTGAGTGCCAGTGTGGCCCCTGTCCCATTCAAATGATATAGGATGCAGAATATGCAGCCCTGGGCACCTTCAACTTGAACCAGAGAGTTCCAGATTCCCCTCCAAGAGGCATGAAGGAGGCACTGGGAAACTGTACCCTCACTTTTATCATGCTCTACTGCAGCAGATCTCAGACTTGGCAAGCATCAGAATCACTTGGAGAGCTTGTTAAAACACAGATTGCTGAGCCCCTCTCACCATGAGAATTTATGATTCAGAAGGATAAGGGTGAGACCTGAGAACATGCATTTCTAACAAGTTCCTAGGTGATGCCAATGCTCCCGGGCCAGGGACCCTTTTTGAGAACCTCTGGTCCTGTGAATCCCCTTTGCCCTGTGGTAATCCGAAGTAAAAGCAACACTGACCAGAGTCCCACTCTTCCTTGCCAATCTTCAAAGCCAGACCAGCCCTCTGAGGTTGGGCTTAGCTTAGCAATTGGTAAAGACATGGATAATGAAATAGTTTCCCATAGTGCCAGTGAGAGAATAAACATATGCAGCCCTTTTCACTGACAATATTCCTCAAAATTCATAGGCATATATGCTTGGCCCAGAAATTCCATTCCTAGATATTTATCCTGCATATATGTTCCTTCCCAAAATACACAAAGATTATTGTGTACAAAGATGTTTATTGTAGCACATTGACAATAGCTAAAAACTGGAAACAACGTAAATGTCAGTCAGTTGGGAATTGAATAAATTAGGGTACATCTCAAGAGAATACTTTGTGGCCATTAGAATGAATGCAAAAAATTTACCATACTGAAATGGAAATATGCCTGCAATGCATCATTAAATGCAAAGATAAATTGCAGAATAGTACATGGAGTGTGATCCATTTTTTTTCCAAGTTAAAAAGATGCATCTTATTATATATAAGATATGAAATATGACATGTATAAAGATATGATTGATACATATGCAGTGTGCACACACATGTGTGTATACAGAAGTGTCTGCAAAGTTCCTATGACTTAGCTTAGGGAAATAGAGCTGAAGCCTCAAAGATGGTGACACTGCATGGCTATGGGGAGAGCAGGTATGACGCTAAAAAACACTTTTAAATTTTTTGTTTGAATTATTTTACAGCAACTCCATGTACCCTGTTTCATTTATTTAAAAAAAAAACTGTGTTTTAATAGTCAAAGCAAAAGCAACCATTATAACACCTACAATGCCTTGATATTAATTTTTATCTATTGATTACAAATAATTTGCCAGAACCCTTAATTGGAAACACTTTTTTTTGCCTCGTTTTTAATCATTGTGTATAATTAATAAAATAATGCTTCATGAAAAAGCTAATAAGATAGAAAATAGATAAGGTTCCCCCACAAATGGAGAGGGACCCAGGAAGTCTGAGCTCTTTCTATGCCCCATTCTTTGTCCCCATTTTAATTTTCTCTCCAAAGTCTTAAAGAAAATGTAGCATTATATAATAGCATTATATAATCAAACATGGAAATGTTTTATATAATTATATATAAAATAGCATTATATAATCAAACATGTAAATGTTTATCTCAAGTATCTGCAATTTCTCTGTTGACTTAATAGTTGCTTTCATAACCATGAACTGAGTTGGTATGGCTCCTGCCTACTTCACGATGCCACCATTTCTATGAGTTTTGGGAAAAGGACACCACCAATGACAGTATATGAGGCCAGTACATAATACCAGTATATATTGACAATATATATGCCAGGTTATGATAAAAATACTAGGGACCTAGAATCTCTCATGGCAAGGGTGTACCTGAAATTAGCATTACTTAGGAGAATAAGAGAAAAATTACCAACTTGTAAAGAGAAAATAATTAATTCTGTTGTGGGCCTGAAATTCAGGACTTTCAGGCAGCTCGTTCAGGCTGGCACTTCAATATGCAAACCTACTGCTCTGAGGTAAAAGCCCAGCTCTCAGGGGAGAGAGCTAGGCAACAGGTCCGATTCAATCTTAAACTTCTCTTTAGAGTTATGAAAGCTTATGCCATGCGATGAATACTTATATGCTGTGGATTTTTTTTTAATAAAAAATTCCAAGGAAATATAATGGAGCAATATCCCACATTATTTCTGAACCTGAAATTAAAATAAGAATTTCGAAGAACCACACATTTTCTCATTCTCACAAACGCACATGGAGTAGGTCCTAATACAATGGCTTACTTACTCTGTAAAGAGGCGCCGATAGTCTCCATAAAGTTAGTATCATTTGGTGAAAAATTCTGTAACACTGATCACTGTTTTGAATCAAAACAGATCCAAAAGTTTGTGCGTTGAACAATATGAACTAAGAAGTTCCTTTCATCCTGGAATCAGTTGTCCTTTTTCCTTAACAAACCCAAAACATCAGGTGGTATATGTTTTATGTCAAGTGCCAATGGATATAACGTTTTGGTTATATTCCTGATTGATTTCAGTCATTCACTAAGAATATCTTTCTCAGACCACCTGAAGTGCTTTCCTTAGTCACCTTGACAGGCTCGAAATCCTCTAACTTTTTAAATTTTTCCCATCTATCCAACAAGTTAATTTGGTTATAGCACCTTCTTCTGGGATACATCATAGAATATCCTTGAGCTCTTGCAAATATGTAGAGGAAACTGAGCTAGAATTGGGAAAGCCACAGAAAAACAATCAAACTACAAATGGGAATCAAAGACTCAACCAAAGTAAAAAGACTTTCTAACTAATAATCCCACCTAAATCTTGTCTTCTTGGTTTTCTCTATGGTAAAGTCAAAGTACTTTATAACAATTATCAAATGAATCGCCCAAACATTCTTGCACATCAGCAGGGAAAATGTACTACAATAATCACTTAATGGATTGGAAAATATGCACTGCAAAAAGGTTAAATGATTTACCAATATCACAAAATGAGTCAGGATTAGAACAGAAAATAGTCCTCGATGACCATGATTTGGTCAACGATCCTGGCTGAATGAGTACCTTTGTTTGTCTGCTTTATGTCTCTATGTAATAGAGACTAGCCAAGGATTTAATCTTCTTCCTGTTAATTGCTGTCTGTTGGTTCTTTTTCATTCCTCCTTATTTTTACTTCCATGATAATGGAAATGATGCTAGTAATATTTGAGTAGCATCGTATCTCACAAAGTGCTTTTACATTCACAATCTCCTCTAATTAAGCAAACCCCATCTCTGCATTCTTCATTTCTCCAATCCCTGACTCAAGCTGACTTTAAACTATTAAAAGGCATCACGTAAGAAATGCAGTAAGGAGAATGAGACTTCCTTTTGGTCACTATTTTCATTATAGATGTCTCAAATGTCTACACCATCTTTTGTCCTAATCAGCAAACGTTCATAGGGCACCACTGTGTGTGATAATGCTAAGTACTAAGTATATAAAGGTTATTAAGATAGTCCTTAAATGAAGGTGTTTATGGTCTTCACATAAAAATTATTTACAAACTTAATATCACGGGTGCCTCAGTTGATGTATGAATAAAATGTTCTTAGAATATCAATGAGGGAGAAATGAGTTCTGTTTGGGGAAATAAGAAAATGCTACTTTGCTGAATTGTCTCCATTTGCCTCCCCAACCCCATCTTCTCCCTGCTCTGCACCCCATGGAGGTAACCACTGTGGACCATGCTCCCTTCCTTGCCCTCTGGCTTTTGATTGGGTGTGACAATGGACAGCCCCAGCAGGAGATCAGAGGGCATGCAGAGGTAGGATGGAATGTTTACTTTCCCATTTCTCTTCCTGCCCGGTTGCAATTTGGCCCTGACTATATTCCTCTATCAAAGGCCAGCACTCCTGCCCTAAGGGCTCAGGTCACTCTGGGTCACTGTTCCCTTACTCGCTTCCTCAGGCCCAGGGGTGGTAGGATGCTACCCTTACTAGTCTCAGAAAGCTTCATCAGCTTTAGTATTACCTTAACCCTTCGTAAATAATTTATCTATTAAGATTTTTAAGCAGAAGAATGACTTAATCGGACTTCTGGTCAAGATGACGTAGAAGGTAGACACTGAGTTCACCTCCTCTCACGACCACATCAGAATTAACAACAAAACTACCAAGCAAGCATCACTGGGAGTCACCTGAGGTCTGGCTGAACAGAAGTCCTACAACTGGAGACATGCATAAGAGGCCCCCTCGAGAATGATAAGGGTGGAAATGCGAAAACAGCGGCTCCCACAACTGCGTGTGGCTGCAGAGGTCCCTCCCTCTCCCGAGGAGCGAGGGGTGTCGGCTAAACAATGGATTTCAGTGCCAGGAAGAGAAGTCCTCATAACCTCTGGCTGCAAAAACCAGTGGACATTGTGGCTGAGTGAGATGGAGGGCTGAGGAAATTGCAGATATTCCTCTTAAAGGGCCCGCACACGAACTTACTTGGTGACGGTCTCACTCACTCTGAGCTCCAGCTCTGGAGCGGCAGCTCGAAAGACACCAGGGACACACATGGAGGAACTGAGTTGTGTGCCTTCAGGGCCATGACTGGAGAGGCAGCTTTCTCCTGGAGAGAATTGCTGGCCGCATTCATTGTTCCTTTTTTGAGCCCTCCCCCGTCTCTGCGTGCAGACCCAAGTGGCCGCCATATCTGAGCTCCATCAATCTGGCAAACACTGGTAGCCCCGCCCAGGGGATTCCCTGAGACCCCACCTCGCCCCCTCCTCCACAACTTGTGGGCCCACCTAAGCTGCTTCTAGTGGTTTTGTCCATACAAATGGCCTGTCTTGGCTCATACTGGAGACCTTCCTAAAATTTCTCAAAGGCTCACAAAACCCAAAGAAGCAGCTTCAGCGTGCCCCATACCGCTTGCCGAGCAGCCCCAATCCTGGCATTAGTGGCAACTGGCTTCAGTTCCTGGCTTGCCCTCTCCAGGCACCTCCAAGTCCAGTGTTGGTGGCAGCCATCTGTGAATTGCTTGATGACTCTTGCAGGTGGCCCCAGAAGTGCACAGGCTAAGGGTGAAGTTGCCCTGCAGCTGGGCACCTCCCAGGAGGCCCTTGGGCCGGCATGCCCAGTACTCTGTTTTGACCAGAGCTAGAGCACCATCCAGGGCTGTATCTGAGGAGCGCACACCCAAAGACCAGGCTGGGCAGGCACCAGAGCCCTGCTAAACTGAATCTTGCTCTACAGGGTCAGCCCCTCACTGGCCAATCCTTACAACCAATCAGCCCAAGGGTCAGTCCCTCCCATCGATGTGCAAACAGCAACCGAACAGCTCAACTACAACAGGAAGGCACACACGATTCACACAACGGACATGCCTTGAGCATCTGGCTCAGGTGGCCAGGGAAGACTCCACCACTAGACAGCAAATGACATCTACTACATAAGGCCACTCTTCTAAGACTGGGAGACATAGCAGCCCTACCTAATACATAAAAACAAACACAGGGAGGAAGTCAAAATGGAGAGACAAAGAAATATGTCTCAAATGAAAGAACTCCAGAAAAAAAACTAAACAAAATGGAGACCATCAATCTACCCGAGGCAGAGTTCAAACACTAGTGATAAGGATGCTCAATGAACTTAAGGAAAGAGTAGATAAACTCAGTGAGAACTTTAACAAAGATATAGAAAACATAAAAATGGAGATAGAAAACATAAAAAAGGACCAGTCAGAAATAAAGAATACGATAACTGAAATGAAGACGACATTAGAGGGGATCAACAGATTATATGAAGCAGAGGGTTGAATCAGTGATTTAGAAGATAAGGTAGCAGAAAACATCCAATCAGAACAGCAACAAGAAAAAAGAATCCACCAAAAAAGGCAGTTTAAGGGGCCTCTGGACAACATTGAGCATAGCAATATTTGCATCATAGGGGCACCAGAAGGAGAAAAGAGAGAGCCAGAAATTGAAAATCTATTTAAAAAAATAATGATAGAAAAATTCCCTAACCTTGTAAAGGAAATAGACATACAACCCCGGGAAGCTCAGAGAGTCCTAAACAAGGTGAACCCAAAATGGCCCACACCAAAACACCTCATAATTAGAATGCCAAAGTTTAAAGACAAAAAAAAGAATCTTAAAAGCAGCAAGAGAAAAACAATGAGTTACCTACAAGGGCACTCCTACAAGACTGTCAGTTGATTTTTCAACAGAAACTGTGCAAGCCAGAAGAGAATGGCACAAAATATTCAAAATGATGAAAAGCAAGGACCTACAACCAAGATTACTCTACTTAGCAGAGCTATCATTTAGAATAAAAGGACAGATAAAGAGCGTTCCAGACAAGAAAGAGCTAAAGGAGTTCATCACCACCAAGCCAGCATTACAGGAAATGTTGAAGAGCCTTCTTTAAGAAGAAGAAGAAAAAGTATCAAAAATATGAATAATAAAATCACAACAACTACATATCTATCAACACATACTTCACATGAAAAAGAATCAAATACTCTAATCAAAAGATAAGGTGGCTGAATGGATAAGAAAACAAGACCCTTACAGGAATACTTATACTAGACAAAATAGATTTTTAAAACAAAGGCTATAACAAGAGACAAAGAAGGACCCAGTAATCCTACTTCTGAGTATTTATCCAAAGAAACAAAAAATACTATTTTGAAGGGACATGTGCATTCATATGTTCATTACAGCATTATTTACAGTAGCCAAGATATTGAGACATCTGGATGTCCACCAATGGATGAATGGATAAAAAAAGAGGTGGTACATATATACAATGGAATATTACTCCACCATAGAAAAGAATAAAATCTTGCCATCAACAACAATATGGATAGACCTGGAGGATATTGTGTTGAGTGGAGTAATACAGAGAAAGACAAACACCATATGATTTTACTTACATGTGGAATCTAAGGAACAAAATAAACATAGATACAGAGAACATTTCGAGGGTTGCCAGATGGGAGGGGATTTAGGGGTAGGTGAAAAAGGAGAAGGATTGAGAGATACAAATTAGTAGTTACACAATAGTCATAGGGATATAAAGTACAGCGTAAGGAATATAGTCAATAATAGTGTAACTACTATGTATGGTGTCAGATGGGTACCAGATTTATTGGGGTGATCACTTCATAAATTATATAAATGTCTAATCACTTTGTTGTACATCTGAAACTAACATAATATTGTATGCCAATTATAATTGAAAAATAAAAAATATTTTTAAAAAAGATTGACTTAATGAGTTTAGAGTAGGGAGTTAATAAGTAAGAAAACCCCCGAAATCAGGGGTTCTAATTAGATAGTTGCTGGAATCCTGAGTTCATGTGAGAACAGGAATTAAGGCAAATGTAGCTCGGGATGGAAAAGAGATAACTGACTTGCATGATATTTTTGGAAGCTGAATTGCTAGGCCAGGTGACCAACTGGACATTAAGGAAAGTAAGGGAATGAGTGAAGCTGAAGGTAATTTCCGGGCTATTAGAAAAAAAAAAAAATGTGTTCCTTAAAATATTTTAAACAATGTGGTACTACTTGTGATATATTTTAAATTAATGATAATTTGGCAAAAATGCTGCTGTTTATTAATTGCTCCGCCCTTGCATTTGGTAAGAAATCAACAGTCACCTTCAAGAGGGTTTCCATGTAACAAACTGTACAACCCAAGTATGCGTAACCTTCTCAGATGCACTCTTCCTGCTATTGTGCATGTATGCAACCACCAAGGACTCTCATGGAAAATGTAAAGCTGTGCAAAGCCCTGTAGGACAGCAGAGAAGATGACTATGTCCTCAAAGTCCAACCTTTTCTTATACATTAAAGTCAGTATCTTTCTACAGTCTGGACGCTGAAATTATTTCTGGTCTAAGTATACTGGAAAGTGGATAAAAGCATGCCACTTGCCGACATTCCTCTCGATGGTGATAAACCTAGTGTTAAGCTAAGTGAAATAAGTCAGACAGAGAAAGACAGTACCATATGGTCTCGCTTTTATGTGTAATCTGAAAAAAACAAAATTCACAGAAACGAAGGTCAGATGTATAGTTCTGGGGAGCTGGGGAGGTTTGGTGAAACTGGCCAAAAGGTAAAAACCTCCACATATAAGATAAATAAGGTCTGGGGATGTAATGCATTAACATAATGTCTATAGTTGACAATACTGTACTACATTTTTGAAAGTCTCTAAGAGTAACTTGCAAACGTTCTCAGCACAAGGAAAATAAACTGTAACTATGTGAGGTGATGGATGTTAACTATACTTATTATGGTAATTATTTCATGATACATATACATATATATATCAAATCATTATGTTATACACCTTAAAATTATACAATGTTTTATGTCTATTGTATCTCGATAAAACGGAGCATGGGCGTGGTAATCTGGTGCTATTGCTGTTTCTCTCTAGGGCTCTGCTGCTGTTGGGGGAGGTCATCAAAACAGCATGACCTTTCTTCTGTCTGGCTTATTTTGCTTAGCATGATTATCTCAAGGTCCATCCACGTTGCCACAAAAGTTGAAAACCACATGATATCACTTATATGTGAGATATAAACCTAAAAGCAACAAACAAACAGGACAAACAAGCAGAGACTCATGGACATGGACAATGGACTAGTAGTTAGCAGAGGGAGTGGGGAGGGGGAAAGTGGATGGGATAAAAGGGGTCAAATATGTGGTGACAGAAAGAAATCTAACTACGGGTGGTAAGCACACAATGCAATGTATATATGCCTTACTTTTGAATTGTACGCCTGAAATTTACTGGATTTCGTTAACCAATGTCACCATAATAAAAATAAAAATAATAATAACAAAATAAAAAGTTAATTTATGTAAACTGCTTAGAAGAATGCCTGACACATAGAAAAACATTAAATAAATAATAGCTTTTTTGTCATTAAAAAGAAATAAAGGGAATGACCACCAATTGACCTGTGAGCTGGACCCAGGCAACCGGAAGCTCCTTACCCCCTGCCCCCCACCCCTCCCATCTTTGGAATGCTTGTTCCACCCACCTTTCCCATGGCTGGAGCTGTTCCAAGGTCACGGCCTCAAGAGAGTAATGTGTTGTTGAGACCACCTGGACCAAATACGTGACTGAACCCAGTTAAGGCCTCTACGTAAACATTTAAGATTCTGGCTGGTGGGTGCACAGATCTGCTCATCTTGTGGTCACCTCAGACAAACTTCATATGTAAGTTGCCTATTAAACCTGCCACCTACCTGTCTGGAGTGGTCTGCCTCTTTCTTCGGTCTCTCCTTGCCCTGCATGTATGGGGGTCGATTTCAGATTTCACCCGGGAAACTTGAAAAGATGAAAGATGAAACTTGAAAGATGAAAACCCACAGCTGCCCACCTGCACTTCCACTAACTGTAAAAATAGAATACAAGAAAAGGCTTTTTAAATTTTATCATCAGAATACTTCCACATGGTTGAAACTCCTAGAAATATGCTTATAAAATATGTATAGTACTTCTAAATGGGTTTAGACCTGGATAACAGTGAATTCCCAGAGGTCATAAAAAAATCCATCCTTTTCCTGGAATATTAATAACTAGATATTATAATTGTATTGTAAATACATCCCTATTCTATCAAAGATGGAAACTGAACCTTAACAAACATTCAAACTCGAATAAAAACAGAAGCTCAAATGACCTTCATATTTCTTCCATTTATTGAACTGGAGAAAAATAATTTGTTAGGTCTCTATAAGGAAATCCTTTTCTTCGAATAAAATCACACTAAGCCTGAGGACGCAGTGACTTTTCTGGAGATACCCAGGCACAATGCAACATGCAAAGGGTGCATGGGATAAAAAGGAATAACATGCAAAGATGTACGTACAAGAATATTGATGGCTAAAACCACATGTATTAATGTTCAACTATAGAGAATCGGTTCAGTACCCCTCCCTGGGCGCCAAAGAGAGAGTTCTTTTTTGCAGCCTCATGCAGCCAAGTCTTCATCCAGCAGCACAGGTACAACACTATCTCACCAGGACGGTTTACTCTTCTCAAGGTGAACTTCTCTCCAGAGTTCTTGGTGCTTTTGCTCCGCCACAGACCTTGATCACTGTAGAGGTTTCCTTAACATTGAATTTTGAAAAGAAAGATTACTGTCACTTCCAAAAGGCACTGGGGCTTCTTATGCAAATTATTCCCAACCACTACCACTCAATTATGCATACTAAGAGAAAGGGCAGACTTTCAAAGTGACGGCGCCCTTTAAAAGTAACTCGGATTAAAAACGTGTTTACATCTTCTGTTCTCTCTCAAAATATTGCTAAAATGGTTTTAAAAATTCACCTGCAAAAACAAGGTGACAGGAGAGGAGAGAACTGCAATCAAACCTGGATGCCAGAAAGTGGATGGCAAAGCTGTAACTGAGGAAGAAAATAAAGGTCTTATTCTCAGATCAGGAATCAGGAGGACATTTGCCTTCTTAACAGAAGCACCAGAGGCCAGAAGACAATAAAGAAATTGCCTCAAAACCCTGAGGGAAAATGACTTCCAACTAAGAATTCTATATTAAGTCATACTCTTATTAGCATATGAGAGTAAAATAAAGATTTTTCCACACATGTAAAATTTCAAAAAAAATTTTGCCTTCGATACAGCTTTACTCAGAAAGCTACCAGAGTAGGTATTCCCTCAAATGAGGTAGTTTACCAAAAAAAAAAAAAAAAGCAAAAAACATAAAATGTAGGGTCCACTCAGAACTAGCTACATCATTTGCAGGACCTACTACAAAATGAAAATGCAGCGTCTCTCGTTCAAAATTTAAGAATTTCAAGGTGGTGACAGCAGAACACTAAATCAAATGCAGAGCCCTTTAAGTGTGGGTGCACAGGATGCAGACCTCATGACACTCAGGCTCCTGTAGATTCAGTCCAGCAGAAAGGAGAGGGGATTCCCAGGATGATGGAGAAGGGTGATCCCAGGGCAATAGCTGTGCAGCAAGTCTAGGCGATCACCAGTTTGCACTGGAGGCAGAAAATGGAGTGTTCCAGGAAGGATATCTTCAAGGAAAAGAATGAAATACAGAGATTACTCGATGCATTTTAATGTATTAAGAGAATATTAATGTATTAAAAGAATGAAATACAGAGATTACTCGATGCATTTTAATGTATTAAGAGAATATTTGAGGGGAAAGGACGTGAAAGAATTAACGATGGATCCAGTTAGAGTAACTTTCCAGACAAATCAGTTACTGGCAAGTGTCAATATTTTATGACAAACTTGCTGCAAGAGCAAAAGCACTCTGCTCTGAAACCATGCAGACAGACAAGCAAGAAACGGACCTCCAGGCAGTTACACAGTCTTGGGAGACACAGATGTGAATCAAAGATGTAGAACAAACTTGGTAAAACAGAGGGATTTTTATGAATTCGAGAGGGAGGGAGGCTTTCTGGGCAAATATATGACAATACAAACAAAGGCATGACACAGCACAAACAATTTGGAACGAGCCTGGACGAACTGAATTCTCTTGCTTAATGATGACTATGAGAATGGGGAAATGTTCTAGATTCCTCTCCCGTCATCCCTCGTAAATTTCCATTCAAGGATAGATGTGCTAGAAATATATGCTGGTAAACAGTTCTCATTTGGGATCCTATTAGGACCTGTAAAACAAGCACATTTTGTTTGTGCATATTGATTCCAGTGTGCTGATTTTAATTTATTTGCTGTAATTAAACTCGTGTAATTATTGCAAGGAAAGTCAATGAAAACAGGCTCAGAAGCTTCTGTTAACACCAACTCTCCGTGTTGCTCTAGTTTATTGGAATTCTCTTGTGGCTTGAAAGTAGGAACTTGGGGTCAAAGTGGTACGCTCCCCAAGAGGAAGGGGAGACAGCAATAGGCAAAGTTCAGAACAGAACTATTTTTCCTTTAAAAAAAAAATATATGATTTTTTTTTTTAAGCTCTAACACTAAAGAAAATCTCAAAGGAGAAAGAAAAAAGTAATACCAAATCCCACCACTTCAAGATAAGCACCATTCACCTTTACCAGTAATCCTGCTGGATACCTCCTTTTGTATGTAAACAAAAAGAGGAAAAGGTGAACATTTTCACACAAATAGTAAAATGGCATGTTATTCTGTAATAATTCATGTTGTTCATTCCAATAATATCTCATGAGTATTTTATGTTAAAATATTTATTTCCATGTCATTATTTTTAATATAGCTATGTAATATACTATCTTTATCCTAAACATACAATAATTTGTTTTTAAAACATCTGCTAAGTGTATTTATAATTTTTCATTATTATAAAAAAACCTGCAATAACTTAAGCACACATCATTTCATATTTCTGTAATTATCTCCATAAGGTAAATTTCTGTGAGTTTGTTGGATAAAAAAGAAAAATTGCCAAACCGTCCTCCAGAGTTGTTTTTTTAAATCAATTTACACTTCTACTGACAGTATAAGAATATACAAATGGTCAATAAACACATGAAAAGATATTCGACTTCATTAGCCATAAGGAAAATGCAAATGAAAACCACGATGAGACATCACTTCATACTCTCAAGCATTGCTATAATCAAAAAGTCAGAAAATAAATATTACTGAGATTGAGATTATAGACAAATTGGAACCCTCATACTCTACTAGTGGGAATGTAAATTAGTGCAGCCACTTTGGAAAACAGACCGGCAGTTCCTCAAAGTTATCCTATGACTCAGAAGTTCCACTCCTAAGTATGTACCTGAAAGAATTGAAATCAAGGACTCAAAAACATATCTGTATGTCAATTTTCACTGGGGCATTCTCACAACAGCCAAAGAGTAAAAACAACTGAAGTCTCTATCAACAGATCAATGACTAAACAAAATGTGGTATATCCATGCAATAAAATATTACTAATCCATGAAAAGGAATGAAATTCTTATACATGCTGCATCAAAAACATTATGCTAAGTGAAATAAGCCAGACACAAAAGGATAAATATGGCATGATTCCACTAATATGAAATATCTATAATAGGCAAATTCAGAGACAGAAGGAAGATTAGAGGTTATCAGGGGCTGGAGAGAAGGAGGAAAGGGAATTTTTTGCTCAATGGTTACAGTTTCTGATTAGGTTGATGAAATGTTTTGAAAATAGATAGTGGTGATTATTGCATGACATTGTAAGGGTAATTTAATGCCACAGAATTGTGTATTTAAAAATGGTTAAGATGGAAAATTTTATGTTATATATATTTTACCACAATAATAAAAATTTAAAAATAGTAAGTTCTGAAGTTAAAAAACAAAGCAATGCAGTACTGATACAGGCTACAATATGGATAAACCTTGAAAACATTTTGCTAAGTGAAATAAGTCAGTCACAAAAGATATTATATGATTCCAATCTATATTAAATGTCCAGGATTGGCAAATCTATAGAGACAAAAAGTAGAGATCGAGGCTGGGGGTAAGGTGGGGTGAAAAAAGGAGTAACTACTAAGAGTTATACAGTTTTTATGGGGGGGTGGTGGTGAAAATGTTCTAAAATTAATTGTGTGATGATTGTACAATTCTATCGATATACTAAAAACCATTGAAATATACATTATAGATAGGTGAATTGTATGTTATGTGAATTATATCTCAAGAAAGTTGTTCTTTTTTTAATTGTGAATTTCTCTGATGATGGGTAAATTGGGCCATTTTTTCATATTTATTGGCCATTTGTGTTTATTCTGTAATAAAAAGCTGGTTCGTGTTTTTTGGTCTGGTCGTTTTGTTTGTTTTGTTTTTAATAATGTAAAGATCTACTCAGAGTCTACCTTAACAAGTATTTTGTAAGAACATTATGTTCTTGAAGTTGGTGCAAAATACTGCCAGTGGCATATGCCTCAAGTCAAAAGAGAAGGTCAGTTCTAAAGATGCTGACATCTTTTAACAGGTCGTTAGAAGTCTAACAGGTTGAATTGATTTTATTTTTAACAGAGTGAACACAGCATGGAAGGGTAGCACAATGAGACTACTCTTTGAATCTTCAGTATCATACTAGGTGGTCTACAAAAGGTGACCTCATGTAATCCATCATGCCCATTTACAAAGGAGAGAGGTCAAATAACCCACAGTTACACAGCCAGCTGTTGCAACTGGGATTTGAATTTATTTCTCTCTACCTCTAACATTCTAGTCTATTTTAAGTGCCCTCTAAAGAGTATTGATCACATATGCATGACCGATATTAGGAAACTGTGACGATGACCTTTGTACTTCTGAGTTCCAGACACCTAAGACTGGAATCATGCTGAGATGCTGTGGGCGTTATAGAGTTGGAGCTGTCAGAAAATATACTTCCTCTATTGTTCCCAGGAAGGCCATGAAGAGAAATTACTAATAAAAACATAAATTCTTTAAGGTCCCTTGAATGTCCCCATGGATAATTGTGAGACTCCTTGGATTATAAGGATTGCACCTGGACATTTCCGCTCAGCCAAAGCCTCAGTTCAGGATGCAGCAGTAATAGATCAGATGTCACATAGACCAGGAAATGTTAAAGTCACACGATGAATGACACACAGCCATCAAAAGAGCTAATAATATCATACCTGAGAAATTAATTTGTAGATTCCATAGGATTAGATCATACATCTGCATAATCAGGATCCATTATAAACAGTGTCATCCAAGAATCAAATTTTTTATTTGAAGGGGACTTAGAGTTTATCTATGTAAACCTCTCACTTTACAGCTGCAGAAACTGAGATCCTGAGATTTTAATTAACTATTTTACTTAGAAAAATCCCAGTGGGGAAAAGATAGCACAATTTCGGCTGACTCCCAACTCCTAGGTCTGCTGCCCTTCCTTCTCAGTCTGAAAACCTCCAAAGTCAGTTTTCAATGGCAAAACCTCTAAAACTGTGAGTTTAATATTCTCTAGCTCTCTGTCTTGCACCAGGAATTTGTCAGTTCTAACTTCCTTTAGTTATCAAGACCGGAGGAGAATGTAATTCGCAACCCTGCTCATGTTTTCAAGTCACATGTTGTCAGGTTACTAAAAATTTCTAGTCTGTGAAACACCAAATGAAATGCCAGGATGCTGCTTTTGATTGACAGCAAAAGCAAGCAGGCAGATTTATATCCACTGGCAAAATCTTATGCTGATAGTGAGAAATTGCTAGTGATGAGATATGTTACCACATTGCGTTGAGGAAGACTCCACTTTTCCTATTGACTGAGATGAGAATACTTCCCTTTGGCCTCCACTTTCCATATTCCAAAATCAGACATTTAATTGTATTTTTAAAATAATTATAAATGTAACCATATCATCAGTATGGTTCAACAAAGAAAAGTAAAAAAAACTACAAATGGAGATCAGGAAACTGGTATTTTTATCATCTTCCATTTCATTTATGTTTTACTTCACTTAGAATTCAATTATTTTAATATAATTTAATTTTAAAAAATACATCAATAAGTGAGTATGCTCAGAAATTTATATAAATCAATTTTTCAAGTAGATATTACATGGAACAAACCTAGTTCAATAACTGTAACTGTATTTTTGATCCTAATGTATAATCTAGGACAATAAAACTGATTGCTCTAAAAGAAAGATTGAGTTAACTTTAAAAAAATATTTCACATGTATTTTGGTATCAGCCAACCCTGTGCCACAGAAGCAGGAAACTCAAGATAAGCACACTTAAAATGTAAGGAAAGTACTTAATGTTTAAGTCTGTGGTACATTTACATAGCAATATAGAATTCTGCTGCCCTCCCTGGTTAATGAACATGATGATCAGACTTAAAAATAAGTATTTAATTTACATGTGCGTCTAACATATTCATATAATATTGTTAAATAATATATACTTATATTTAATATACATTAAATAAGTATTTGAGAATATAATGTAATTGGAATCAATTCGAAAGTTCAAACTATAACTGTGTAGATAATATGTATACCAAATTAAATATATGTTATATATACAAATATATATCAATATAAATCATATATCTCAAAAAGCTGACACTTTCTTTTTTCCCCATTTAATTGACTGACTGAGCATTTGTTTTCATAGCCATGTAGATAGATACTAGTAGTGTACTAACAAGAATCTGCACTTATACACCCAGAAAACAACCTGTAATATTTTTTATTTTAACTCTTCTTTAACTGTTCCCCATTTTCTACTTCTCTAGACTTTGGTGTTTTTATGTTAGTTTTTTTCCAAGTTGAATTTGTTTTACTCTTTAAGTTCATGACATTGTTTGCTGACATAGTGAAATGTGATTTACAGCACACTAACCAGCCAATTGGAGAACATATTATCTGAAAACCGGGAATGCAAGCAGTAAAGAATGTCAGGATCCACTAAAAATAGATTTCATACTTTCAGTTTAGTCATCTTTGTTTGGCATAAAAATCTCTTACTTCAGCTCATTGTGTGTGCGGTTTTTTTTTTTTATTATTATTTTTAAGCGTTGTGGAAGGAGCAATTCAGTGTGAAAGTTATTTTTTAAAAACTGGTTTTCTTAGCCCATCAAATTTCAGTATACGTACATGGTTAATAACCACCTCGAATTGCTATGCCAGGAGAAATGACTCTTACCTAATTGCCTGCCAAGGATCATAAAGCACCTCTGCATCATTGCCAATTCGTGGGTCTACTGATATCATAACTCACATTGGTATTTTCTGGTTCTCAGTTTTCAATCGCACCGATGCTCACTTTCTTTGATATTTTTACATCCACTATGTACACACACGTGTGCACGAATGCATGCACACTTTAAATGGTTGAATATATTCCCCTCCAAGTCGAATGTTGTTATTAGACTGAAACATTTTATTTTCATATTGAAATTTGCCTTTTAAAGTTACTCTAAAGCCTCTTTATGTGACATATTGGTGATCAAACCACTTCACCTCAGAATGCCAGATTTTTTACAAGATCACAGCTAATGAGTTAGTTCCCAGCATAGTGTCATGAGGCTCAGTTCCCAGAACCCAATCATATGTCAGTACTTTTCACAGTAGCACACATCTTCTCTGTCGCTATAGAGTGTCATGTGGTGGCCAGCACTCGGCGACGGGAAACAGCTCCTATCAGGAGATATCCGTCATTGTCCCCTTGCACGATGTGAAGAAAGAATCTTCACACCTGCCAATTCTGCCAAATCTCATCCTCTCGTGCCACACACCAATTAGTTTTACATTCTCTTGAGGAAGTCGAGAGTGTGAAAAGCTGTCTTTTCGTCAGCAATGTGACTGTCCTCTACTACCTCAGAGGAGAGTAGCATTCGTCTTCACTAGTGAATGGAGAAAAGTTTGAGACGTGATGGGAAATCACTCTTGACGGGAGGAAAGTTACTTGCAACCTGTCAATTCATTGTTAGCTCAGTGGACATGACGACTCATTTCTAGGTTTGTCAAACTCCTCATTCCTCTCAATATCACTTCCTGAAACATTAAATGATCAAGCAAGGATAGAAACTTGTTCAATGTGTATCCTAAGGCTGACCAAATAAAATGCACCAAAGAAATCAGTAATAGTACAAAAATAAGTCCACTTCAGCCACAATGCTGCCATATCAACCACAGCTTACAATTGTGATTGAAAAATTTACATTTGGATCATTTTCCAGAAAATGATTAAGACATTGCATTTGCCTTTGAAAAACATTAGTCCAATATTTTTAAAAACTCTACCGTTTACAGCGATAAGTGATTAAATTTGCCTGCATCTACCTTACAGATGTTAGAGTAACTCAATAGAACCATCTGGATTAAATAGTAATCAAGGGACTGTTCACAAAATCATTTTCTCTTTTGAAGATTGTCTCATTAACCTTCTCGAGCCAACCAGTTCCTCCCCGGGGTTTTCAGCCAGGACTGCTACTACTCTGCCACATTTTGACAGTCACAGGAACTTTTTTATTTTTCTAGTTGTTGCTTCATTAGGGATCATATTCTTGAAAACTTCAAGATATGTCATTGCTGTCAAGTCAGCACTCAGTTTTAGTGTAAGTGATGTTGTAACATTATGATTTATATTAAGAAATATATATATTTGGTCTTAGTCTGGTTTCTGGCACAGAGCTCCTAAAACTCTTAGAGTTTCCTAACAGTGTCTTTTGTTATGTTAACGGAGTGACTTTTGGAAAGCACTTGAGGATGGAGCTTGTTGCCAGGGGAACCAACTAGGATGTGATTGAAACTTCCAGTCTCACACATCCCCACCCCCCAACTCCTGACCTCCAGGGAAGGGAAAAGGCCTGGAGATTGAGTTCAAGCACCAACAGCCAATGATTTAATCAGTCGTGTCTAGGTAATGAAGCACTCATAAAAACCCAAAAGGACAGGGCTGAGAGAGCTTCCAGGTTGGTGAACAAGAAGAGAGTTGGGGGGAGTGATGCATGGAAGCTTCTTGCCCCTTCTCCATGCCTTGCCCTATGTGGCTCTTCCATCTGGCTGTTCCTGAGTTATAGCCTTTAAAAATAAACCTGCAATCCGGTAAGTAAAATGTTTCTCTCAGTTCTGTGAGTCGCGCTAGCAAATTAATCAAACCCAAAGAGGGAGTGGTTGGAACCTCCAATTATACCTGATCGGTCCG
Organism: Pteropus medius; assembly: GCF_902729225.1. Classification (NCBI taxonomy): domain Eukaryota; kingdom Metazoa; phylum Chordata; class Mammalia; order Chiroptera; family Pteropodidae; genus Pteropus; species Pteropus medius. The sequence continues at coordinate 26,218,887 of NW_024355205.1, read as the reverse complement.
AAGCACAGGTGATAAACTAGACTTGTAATTGGCATCTGCTGAATTGCAGCAGTCTTACAGGACTGAGACCTTTACTTGTGTAATCCGACACAATCTCTAGATAGAGGGTGTCAGAATTGACTTGCTTGGTGGTGTAGGGAACTTCCCCCCCGCCCCCCCCCGACGCACACACACCAACCTTGGAATTGGGTGCAGAATCGGAGATGCACCTTGAGGGGAGAAGAACCTGAAACCTAAAAGTCATGAGTTTTTCTCTGTGGGGAGGTGAGGAGCAGTGGAAGATGGATATGAGGGTGGTGGGAAGGCCTGGAGAAATACAAAACATGGGTGGGCATAAAAACAGTCTGTGACGAAGGGCCAATCTTTCCTCTAACGTACGCTTTAAAATAAAACACAATCCCCAAAGTCCAAGACCTATACAATATATGCCACTGATTCCACTGGAGGATGTCATAGCAATGTCAAATTGCTTTCAAGTTCTCTCAGTGTTTACTCTCAGTTACTCACCTAGAACCTAAGAAGCAGTTCACAGGCTGACTGCCTCACCTCACCAGTGATACTGGCAGCCATGTGTCATTGGTCTGCTGGTATGATAGATCTAGCAGAATTTTAGGGTCTGAGCTTTCAGTGTTTTCGACAGCTGTGGCCCCCTGAGAGCAACCCCTTTGCTCTAAGTTGCTGTATTTCGGCTCTGCAGCTGCCTGGCCCTCTGGAGAATCCTGGAATGCTGATTCTCAGGTGAGAAAAGCCGTTCCCAGATCTTTGCCAATATCTCTTGCACTCGTCTGGAGATTTCCATAGTCCTGGAGGCTGGGGTCGTAGTCTCACCTCATGGTTAGTGCAGCTTCTTAAAATATGTGTTTTGTCTGTTGACGGCTGGTTTAACTGCTTGGAGAAGCTCAACTTTCTCTATGCTTTTGGACATGCTGAAATGCCCATTTTATGTGAAATAAGATGATGGACTCCATGATCTTAACATCTTCCTCTTCCTTTTATGCTTCCAGAGCTTGTTCTCAGGCCCACTTTGATCCTTCTGCTCACTATGGGTTTTCAGTCTGAGAAACGCAAACTATTGTGAACCCGAAGAAGAAAGATTCATTTGATGTGACCCTGAGAAGGAATTTATCTGTTGAGATAGACTCCTCATGGTCAACCGAGGGTTCAAATTTAATAAATAATGAGAGTCTAATGGCCATTTACTGACAGGAGCTTCTCAAGTACTCTGTATACCGGAAAGACTCTCAAAATGAACTCTTGGCTTCTCAACAAATGCCTCGTTTCTGTACACCCTCTGAGTCTACCGCTGCAGAGAAACCCTGGTTTTGTCTTTAGACCAATGGACCGAGACCTTCCCTGTCCAATCAGAACTTCTCCACAACAACCAATCAGAATGCGTAATACCGACCAATCAGGACTGTGCGATTAGGAACAATCAGAGCCCTGCGAATTTGGATACGTCATTTATGTAAAACAGACCTAAGCAGGAACTTGGGCAAGAACTTTCTATTTAAAAGATGGCCTCCCTTTTGTCTCAGTGGAGTGCATTTTCGATTTCCACCAGAGGTGGTGTTTCCCTGGTTTGAAAACTGTTTCACACGAATAAAATCTCTCCGTTTTCTATTACTCTTTGGGGGATTTTGGTTTACACCACCCACAGCTCATGAGAAGAAGTTAGGTGATTTACATACCCCAGACATATTAATGCTGCCCTTTACCAGTCCAAATCGAATTTCACTCCAAACTGCAGGATGCTAATTCTAGCCACCCACGTGAACCTCGGTACAAAAATCTGACATCAAAAAACCTCCTCACGCATGCAGGAATTCTCCCATAAGTAAAGGCAGGAGAGCTGGTCTCTCATATCCCTTCAGGAAGGAAGATAAAAGATTTACGGATTTCCAGTGAAATTTTTCCTGACTCTTGGTGATCCACTAGACAGAAACAGGGGAGATTTATTTTCTGACTGGGCCTCATATGTGCAAGCTCAGTCATCTGCAACCCAACTAATTAGAAAGGTCAGCGGCGCCTTTTGAGCAAAGTAGAGAAAAAGACCTCAGCCAAACTGCAAATGTGCATTTTACTGATGAGGTGTCACGCCGAAGCAGTGGGAGGACAAAGAATGATGCTCACGCCTCGAGGAGAACTTTTGTGAGAAATTTTTTCAGGCAAAGGAGTGAATGTTACTGCTGGAGAGGTCACTGTCAGCAGCTTCTGTGCAAAATTAATAACATAACGTGGATGGTACCATGTTTTGCTGTTCCTGTAGAAGAGGATGGCTGCATTATGAATAAAGCATAATTATAAGAATAAGAAAGAAAAGATGAAATGTGAAATATTCCCAGCTCAATAACAAACCATAGCTGAGCATACGGAAGTTCTTCATTCCAGTAGTACAATGAAAGGCACCACGTTTCTTAAGCATTTGGTATGTTCCAGACACTGTATTAAGGTGATTTTCTATATTTTAGAAGTAATATACTATTGTCTTCCTTTTATAATTGAGAAAGCAGAAACTCAGAGAAATTGAACAATATGTCCAAGGTCATACAGACAGCTTTTCTAAACCAGGAAAAGCTAGGACCAATGTGTATCTGAATCCAAAGTTGATCCTCCATATTCCATCACCACTGCAGAGCAGCTCTCAGCTATCAGATCACTATATACACCATTGCTACGTCAATTCTACTCCTCTACCAAAATTAAATAATAGTGCGAACTCATATTACGTTAGAATATAATTAAAGCACTAGGGTAGTGCCTAGCCTGTGTCCATTAAATAATACAACATAGAAATAACAGACAAAACTTAAACTTATATAAGGACACAGATACAATCCATTTGTTGTACTATATTATCCAAAGAGATGTTATCCAAACAGCTCTATGAAATTTTATTCTATTAGATTACATTCCAGTGTGAGAAGTGCAAGTACACTCGGAGCCTCAGCACATTTATCAATCTGAGAGAACTTGATGAAAAAATGAAATTTCTCTAGAACATATCAGGATGGGAGAACAACAGGAAATTATGCCACCATGGAGGCCGGAATATTTTATGAAGTCCTTTTGCTACTGATGCGACTATAGTTTTATCTATAATAGGAAGCTCTACCAAAAATATCCCAGCTCATCTGAGCTGCAGGCTCAGAGTTCTACCTTTATTCCCAAGTGATGAGTTTGACATAATCCCCAGGGATAAATAGCTGCCCTAGATATGAATAAGAATCCTTCAATAATCGATGTTTGTGAAGATGCAGATTCTTAGACCTTACCTCATAGAAGTGCTCCAGCAGGCCTGACTGAGGTGGGGCCCAGGGATCTGCATTTTAACAACATCGGTTTCTGACACAGGTAGTCTACTGCTTAGTGATTGAGAACCAAGGATCTTTCTAGAGAATCCTTCACTCTAGCTTGGAATGAGTCCCTCAGGTTCACGTTTGTACCCACAGTAGGGCTATCACGAGGCCTGGGTCTAAGGTGTTTGAGGTCTTCTCAGATTCTTTAATTGCTGGAGTATTGCTTAAACTGCACCAAGTCTACCTATGACGACGAATCCATCCCTAGGACACACCTGAATGAGACTGCCCTTTACAAGCAGGATCGTTGAAGTTCTGTTCAGATACAATTTGCTTCCTTTTATTTGCTCTGGGCTGTTCTCAAAATAAAACTGTGAACTAGAAGAAATCGCTTTTGTATCCTACTTCCTATGCCTCGATCACCGCCAATCTCAATATCCAAACTACATATGGGAAACTAAAGCTTCTCGACTACGCGGCGTCATGAACTGAGGCACCCAACCAAAGCAGCCTGGCCCTCTTTCTCTTGCTCTGGATTACTATTTCCTCCATCAAAATGTACTTTATTCATTTCTCATTTAGTCAGGATCCCAGAATCAGCACAATAACAAGATTTTATATAATACATTCAAATAAACTAACAGATTCATATTTTAGCTGGGAGCCAGACTATAGCCAAGAAAAGCAAATATTTTATCTTGGGTCTCACACTTTGCAAAATAAAATTAATGAATAAAGTTAGAATGATGGTGTCAGGTGGTGGAAAGGCAAAGACGTTCCTTCCTCCATTTTACTGTTACAAAGAGTAAAAATATACTTAATTTATCAGTAATCCACTCTCTTTGTTGACAATTCAACAAGTTCATAGAAAAATTTAGCCAGCCAATAGAACTTGAACTTCAACATGGCATAAGCTGGACTCTAAATACGGTTTAATGTTTCAAAAAGAAAATCAGGATAACTTGTTAGACTACAAAATATAGTCAAAATCAAAGATAAGAATCATCTAAAAAAATAGCTTGATTAAACGTGAGGTTCTACGGCAATGTACAAAATCACAAATCCAACCCGAGACCAACTACTGTAGAATTAGGACAGACAAAAGAGCCAAGCAAAATTCTCAAGGGAAAAGAGAGAAAACCAGTTCTCCCATAAAGCTCTAAAGAGAAAGTACAGACTTACCATATCTTAGACCATCTTTGATGACCTGACAGTATCTGACATGCTTAACACTTAAATATATCATGAAATAGTAGCAGTTTAGAATAAGATAAAGGGAAGGAGGGAAATATTCTTTAATCTATCGATATTTTTGCAACATTAGAATCATTTGAACTTTGGCTCAGTCCTTGGATTCAAAGATATCTAGAAGTCTCATTTAGCCATAATTTTCAAACTTCATGATTATAATTAACATTTAAGACTTAATGGATGCTAATGGGTTGCTTTTTATAGGTAGCATGTTATTTTAACAGGATCTATTTATACACAAAGCCTTACAAATTCTAAGGAATAACTCTAATGGTAGAAAGTCCAGGCACTATAGTAAGATGGGAGAAAAGATGTTGAAGAGGGAGGTAAGTGATCTTGCAACCTCTAAAATAAATAATTATACATTGTCACCTACTGTTCCCAATTAAAAATAGAACAAGCCCTTGCTTTAATACAGGACTTACCACACGGTCCAATTTCAACAACGACTGCTTTAACCATCCCTAAGGTAAAGAGCAGAAATATGGTTCACATTGAAAAAGATCCATTAGGAGATAAAGTATAATAATCTCACTCAGATGAGAGAAGTCTTAATGTCATCACACAGTAAGACAATTCATTTCGACTTGGAAGTCTCTCCTTTAGGCTGAGCTATAGGTATCTGGAGAAATCTTGGTTGGCTTAGGAGAATAAGAGAAGGTGCTTGGTAGAATCTGACTTCCAGCTTCAAGTGAGGCCCTGGAAGTCAGTATGTCTGGGTCATATACCTTCTACCTAGGAGCACATATCTGGGGCTCAGGACTGACACTGTGGTAGTTATGATATGGTCCTAGCTGACCTTGACTGTGATCTTACATCCAACCACTGCACTCAGCTCTTCACTGTGTCAATGCAGTATAACTCAGCATTTCTCTCGGCCTTTGTTTCTCTATTCGGACAATAAATATGATAATAATGCAGATCTACACAGCTATGGTGGAAACGAAATGAAACTGCAAGTAAAAACACTTGACAAATGCTCAAGCACTAGATGATTCTTAAGTAGTCATGATACAAAATCAGAGGCTTTTCTCTTCCGTACATATCTTTCAGTAAATAAGTAATTGGCCCTATGCAAATATAGAGAACTTAAGAATCATTACCTTGAGAATCAGAAGCTCTTAGGGCTGAAGGAATCTGTATTTTCAGGCGGCAGCCAGTTTGTGTATCCACTGCAGGAACTACTGCTCTACACCCCATATGCATCAGCTATAACCCAAACAATGTGCTTGTATATAGAGGGTCCAGAACCCCGGTATTTTTACTTCTGACCCTCTGCTCAACTCTGGAATGGAAAGCCCTCCAAACTGCCCCATACTGTGTCAAGGAAGCAGACAAGTATCAAAAGCAGTTCCCACACCTTCACATCGAACACGCACTGTGAAATCCTTTTCATTAACTATAAATCATATGTATTTTAAAAAACAAAACTTAGAGCATACCGATAAATGAAAGAAGCCAGTCTGAAAAGCCTATATACTATATGATTCAAAGTGTACGACATTTCGGAAAAGGGAAAACTATAGAGACAGTAAAATGACCTATGGCTGCCAGGGCTTGGGGGACAAGGAGAGAGTGATGAATAAGTGGAGCACAGAAGATTTTTAGGGTGGCGAAATTGTTGTTGGAAAATGTAATGGTAGTTACATGATACCATACATTTGTCGAAACTGTGGGGGCAGAAAAATTAATTTCCTCCTACCCTCCTAAGTTCTTTAAGTTTTTCTGGCTACACTACTAATCAAATTAACAAGAGAAAATTTTATTAAAATTACTTAAAAAAAAAACAACCATCAAAACTATTCTGAATGAAAAAGGGGCCACACATTAAACCTGATAAGCTCAGGAGAGGCCGCATGGCGGACCTCACAAACTCAGAGACCAAAAGTGGCAAGGGTGGTCTGAACATAAAAATTCCTAACTAAAAGTAGGTCATGGTGGGTAGTCATGTCCCAGGCCTGAAGCTTCCCTGACAAAGGTCAATTTTTACCTTCGAAATCGTCTTTCGTCTTTATGTATCTAAGATAACATACCTTTGAAATGTCAGAGTAATTTTATTTTCCAGAACCTTCAAAGGCACAAAGTATGCACCAGAGCACAGAAACCCTCATTGTTGTCTTGTTGCCCACATTTCATCTCCATCTGCTGTAAATATTATCCTGTACCCACTAATGTAAAATAGGATGTGTCTCTCCTTTTGCTTTTTATCCAATCTGAGAGATTTCCCTGCTTCGCTTTCGCCCACCTCCCTAACCTACCACCAATGGATTTTATGTAACTCTCCTTACGTCTCCTTCTTTGATTCCAATGTATAAAATAAGCTGCAAAACTGCTATTCTCTGGAGGATTTTCTCAATCCATTGAAATTTTGCTTCCCAGCAATTGTCATCAGTTTGCTTCAAATAAACTCTTAGAGGAATTTTTCTTAGGCTGAATGTTCTTTCGTTGACACTACTAAGATAAACCTAATAGAGATGAGGTATTATGTCTGGGATTTGCTTCAAAACAACTTGAAGAGGGATGGAGAGTGGGCACAGGTCAAATTAAAATTGGCTGTGAACTGATAATTGTATAATTAGAGAGTGATGTGTACATGGGGTTCATTACACTATGCTCTCTCTTTGAATATGTTTGAAATTTTCCATTATGAAAGTGTTTTTAAGTTTATTATCCATCATTAGTTCTAACACTAATCTAATCTTGTGCTTTGTTTTTATAAATATGAATATGAATATTAATTAGAAAAATAATAACTGAAATTTGAACATAAGAGTACCACATACAAGCATTTTTCACTGATTGTTTTAATAAAACATGCCCTTTTACTTCTGTTAACCTTTCCAGGAAACAGCTAATATCAGTCTTCACTGTTTCTGTTGTCCCTCTGTCCAGGGCCTCTCATTATTCACTTCCTTCAACACCTGTGGCCAGAAACAGGCATCCTTGGCAGAAGAAACAAGTTCAAGGGGCACTGTTACATGTTGATGTTTCCCTCTCAAAAGGAAGCCAGAATAAAGTCAGGGCTGCTTGTGGCTGCTCTGAGTACAGTCACAGGTGTCTTCCACCCCTGGGCATCACTCATGACCGCAGACACCCAGTCTTGAACCTGGGTGATCTTGTTATCATTTGGGGGTGATTCAAACTCCGGGATTCCCCCAGTGACATGTGGGGACATAACAACGCAGAAGGACAATTAGCATTTTTCCTCGGTTCTTCCCCACTTATGCAGCCAAGAATCACAGGACAGTAAAATTTAGAAAAAGATTTATTAAAGGTATATTTTAGAAGGAGACGGGCCACACTAAGGAAGGCTGCAGCCCTGTGGAATTTGGGAAGTGAAAAGATAAAAGAAATAAAAGATAGATTATAACCCTAGGGAGGGGCAGGTTTTCAGCCAAGAGAGCTGTAACAACCCTAAAGTGAGAAGGTCTGTATTATATTTGGGCTGTGATGGGTGGTTACAAAGGCATTCCTAGGTGATTGGTACGTGAGGTCATTTTGATTGACACTTGGCTGCTAAATATCTATGCCTAGTGTACATAAGCTTACCCAGATTTCAGTCTGTTATAATTAGATTGATGAACTTCCAAGCATTAAAATAGAATTATAACGATGGTATAATGAGGCTGAGGTTGTGAGCAGGTTAGGGTAGTACTTTCTTCATGCACGTCTGTGGCCAGATTAAACCAGCTATAGGTTATAGCCCTCCCATCCTTTGTCTTTCGGGATGCAGGAGGGATTCTCTAACTACCACTGAGATGTTCTTTGGGCGATCTCTGGCCTGGGCCTCCATTCCTTTGTTCCTCTATCCCTCATGTCTAACTACCTAACAATCCAGAACATCTGAATAGAGTCTATATGATCCCCTGAGTTTAGATGGTAGTTCTTCACTTGTGATACCTGGGAAGGACAATTCCAAGGACTCTGATTCATAGGAGACGTATAAAGGAAAACGAGGCCCTATCTCCTTCCCCAAAAGCAGCAGGAAAATCCTTGCCTAGCCATAAGGAGATATTGGCCTGGGGAAGATGCCAAACAGGAGGAAACCGTGGAAATCCCATTTGCCCCACGCAGCAAAAGTACAAACCAAAATCATGAAGCATCTTCAGATGCCGGCTCCAACTTCAGAGGCCGGTACATTCTTCTGTTGTAGGGATTTCTTTGACAGGCATGCCCTAGGCCTACCCAGAGTGGGGATGATCGCAGCATCTGGAACCCACTCCACAGGCCTCTGTGGATTAAAAAAAATGTGGTTGTGTGTTATATATAGTGTGTATGAATAAATATGCATCATATTCTGTTTCCAGAAGTGGTAAGAGGTGAATGTGCTTACCTGTACCCTCTTTCCCCCAAGGAATCTCTCACTTCAAGAAAAAATTTCCACAGATGAGTTAAATGAATGTTTCAACTTTGGTTGATTTATTCAGCCAGCTGTTATGGTATTCTTTTTAAACTCTTGTCATTTACTTGTGCGGTTTTGGCTTTTCGTATTCAAAACATTCCAAATGCCTGCATTCATCTGCCATTCCACAAGTTTGTAAAGGTGCCTGGGGAATTTCACTAAGCCCGCTGATTTAAAATTCTAAAGGTCAGGAAGTGAATCACTGCGTACATTAAACAACAGGCCCTGGCCCTGCAAGGTACAATAGTGAAATATTGATTATGCAAATTGACAAGTGCATATTATCTATGATGCTGTTGCAGAATATTCAACTGAATTCCAGGAGAAGCAGGTTTTGGTCTCAGCCTGCCCACTTAGAAACTATTTGATATTAGGTAAATTATCAAATTCCTATGAGCCTCTGTAAAGTAAGGGATCAGATGAGTATTGATGGTCATTCAAAATCTCAGATCCAATAAACTGCTTATTACCTTAATAGCTCTTCAACTTACAACTATTTGGTTTTCTCTGGAATAAAAATTTGCAACATGATGTTAATGCTTCTGTGAGGAAGGAAAAATAAAATTTCCTCCTACCCTCAAGTTCTTCTGGTTGGACTAATCAAATTAACATGAGACAGATAAAAGAAATGACCACATTTGTTACGTATGTACATATAAGAGTTCCCTAGGAATATAAGCCCCTAGAACAGATTGGGTAGTTGGGGTTTATATGCCATCTTCAGCTAAGAAGAAGGGGGATAGTTTGGGACTTCAAAGGGCAGGAAGGCAATTCATATGGAGACAGAAACACGAATGTTCGGTAAATAAATGCTTACTGGATCATCTTCAACAATGGGACACAGAGAGGACTTTGATCAAATGTGCCTTGCTAGGTTCCTCCTTATCCATCACACTCAGTCCATATTAAACTATAGTTAGCTACAGTGATAGCTTCCTTCCTGGAGCAGGTGCTCTATCTAATTCTAGTAAGTGAGGGAGAACATCAAGGGTTCTTTCTGAGTTTTTTGTTTGTTTGTTTGTTTCTTAAAAATAATCCACTTAAAATAATCAATATCCCAGAAAAGGCAGATTTTGGGGCGATAAACTCTGCTCCTCTCACTTCCAAGAGACTGCCTCAAACCAGAGCTCCAATATGCTATTCCATGTCGTGGGAGCTTTATCTGAAATGACCATTTGCATAAGACACTTCCTTCCTGAGGATAGCTCCACCAAGAACACCACATTATAGATCAGATGTGGCTTAATGAACTTAGGGTCAGAACATATGTCATTGCTTTTCTGAAAAGTTGCTTCCTTCAAGCAAAAATGATTTGTTAGACTTCAGCCATTACAGAAATATATCAATTTAGATACTCAACATTAATCAAGAGAATCACAGCATTCTCTCTTCTGATGAATGCTAGAGAAATGCCTTTGAAGCTCATTTTCCACTCCTCATAGTCCGGGACCCTATAGCTCTGACACTACCTCAACTCTATTATAAATAATTAGATAACGACTTCTCACACTATTTGCTTTCTTCCTTGTAGCAGACACTTGTAATGCCTTGGCCTCATCCTTTGGTCCACTGGATTTCACAACAGCTATGAAGACAATTCTTTGTAAGTGACCAGCTTCCCACATTTCATAAACCTATTCCCCCAATTTTGAAATTGCCTCCTGTGTGATATATGCATTCCCCTGAAGGGCAGCAGAGTTTGCCACCCTAAAATATGCCTCTTTGGTATAAGAATCATTTTGAGATAAAATTTACATTTTCGAAACTTTTTGAAACTTAGAATAACTATTGAAACATTGAAAAAGTAAATATATTTGCATTCATTAAATCCAAAACACACCTTTGGAAAGCCAAAATTCTCTCAACAGTTCTTACGGTAATTTTCTTTATATTATTACTTTGCTTTCATTTGGATTTTTTCTTAATGAATTGTTTCACCTTTAAATGACTTTTGTACATAATACTAATAGCGCCTGGCATTTGCATAGTATTTTCAAGTATTGAAATGACTTTAACGTGAATATTTTTAATTGAGGCTCAGAAAAAAAACCTTGACTCAGAGGGTGTACACAAACGAGGCATTTGTTGAGAAGCCAAGAGTTCATTTTGAGAGTCTTTCCGGTATACAGAGTACTTGAGAAGCTCCTGTCAGTAAATGAGTAAACTGAGGCCACGCTGCTAGTAAGTAGCAGTGTCATTATTCAAACCTAAGTCTTCCTGTTCTAAGTTCAATAATAAGCCATTTGTCCCTTAAGTATTAACACTATCTCGAAAAATACCTTAAAAATCACTTCAAGCATCCCACAGAGTGAAAGAGAAGCACACTTCTAAGCAGTGGTACTAAACAAAAAAAACTGAAAAAGTGGTCTCTCCTTCATGGAATGAACAAAAGAAACAAGCAGCTATGCCAGTTCATCAGGTATCTGGACCGCGGAAAGGATGGTTTCATTGAGCATGCAAGGCATCATCAGCAACCTGATCAAACACGAACGCTTTAAAGGACTCATTTTGATTTACCAAATCAATGATCCATAGAGTCAAAAATCTCTCTAAAGTAGAACTTGACATGATAGACTGTAACAATTCCATAGGAGCTGTTAGGGTTTATCAAGTTAGTGGTGTTTTGCATTTGCCCAATAGACTAGAGCAAATCGTAGAGACATGCTGCTCAGGAAAGAAGCTACCATTGACCAATGACATGATGTGATGGGGTGTTAATGCTAGAGCCCTAGACAAATGTCCCCTGTGGTTCCACCTGGAGTTCCACCATGACCTGCCTCTGCTCTTGCCTCCCTCATGCTCCTGCCTTACTCACCAGCAGTATTTTGAGGAAGCAGATCCCTATTCCTCATGTAAAATGTATTTGGTAATCTGTGACCTAGGAAAGTAATAAATGACTTAAAATGACTTAATTCTTCCAAGAAAATATTTCTTAAAGAGCATTAAGATAGATGGTACACAGAGGTATGTCCCTTGCAGTCACAAAATCCAAGACCATTTCTTAGTAGCAAATAAATGAAAATGGAACCATCGCAAAAAAAAAATATGATTAAATGAATTTTGACTGAAGGAGGGGAAATGTGTCCTAAAGCTTTGTCTTCAGTTGAAATTATGTTGGTGTCTCACCTTCACCCACAGTAAGCCATCAATCAAGGCTCTCTCTTCCATGGTGCTGCAATTAACTCTGCTAGCAAGACTTATTACTTTTATAAATTAATACAAAAAAAGTTGCCATAAGTACACCTCATACCTCTCCTTTAATATTATACTGAGTTGTTTACATATTTTAGAAGTTTGGTATTTAATTTTAATATCGAATGAGCTGTTGTTCCTTTCCCTTCTTTTCTTTCCTGAATGATTTAATCTTAAGTCTAATAAGCAGAGCACAGCAAACAAGCCAAACAGGTCAGCAGAGATGGAGGTATTAGGAGCTGAATAACTCAGCTCATGGCACCAGAAACTGAGGTGGGTGAGAAGGACATCTGTGTAGCAAGCCCCCCCAGAGTAGGGTGTCAGAGTCTAGAAGAGTGAGAGGTCATCTTCATGGAAGGGTGGTGTGCATGGGGTAACAAAGCCCAAGTAGGGTGAGGAGAGCAGCTATGTAGAGGAGGGAGTAGCAGGGGCAATAGAAGCTTGGTTACATACAGGGGGTGATCAAATAGGTGTATGTATTCAGTATAATTGGAGCCACTCATTGTCAGAGAAGAAAGATACAAATATTGAAACAGAAAAAACAGAAAGAACTCAGTGGTGTTGGATTGAAATCGAAGGTATTAGTATGCACTATAAACTCATGACTATATATATATGTAATAATAAATGAATATGTGTATAATATTCATATAATATTCATATAATATTCATATAATATGTATGCATATTATAACATGTTCCTTAATTTTACCCTCTGAGGCACTCTGGGAGCAGTTGACACCCCAATAGAAATGAGCACATTAAGCACTCAAATTCCGGCTTCTAAATATTATTCTCACTAAAAGGAAACTAGACCACTTAAAAAAATGACCAACTTTAGGATGGGACAGGGAAAATCTAAGATAAGCCTAAGATGTTTCGTCATGCAAAAAAGTAAAGAAATGCTCAAAGAATAATGGAGACATGTCAAAAGACTATAAAAACAAAGTGGCTCCCACATTAACAATTTTAGTATCAAAATAAATAATGAGAGTAGATATTTTAGTCCGTTAAATAAAATAGAGACCATGAGTCTACAGAGACATAAACAAATAAATGAGTTTGAAGAGGAATGGGATGTTTGCATTGTTTTAAAGTACCTCATCATGAAATACTTATTATTTACAAAGGAAAAAAGAGTAACTTTACTGTGAAGAAATCTGGCAGACACCACCTTAATCTAATTATCGAAGCTAACATGATCAGCAATGGACAAAACACAATTACATACCACAGACAGGACGCAAGTGAAGAAAGCGATATCATTTTTATGATATATCCTTCCAAAGGTGCTTAAATTTACTCGTGAGAGAAAATTAGACAAATCCAAATTGAGAGATATTCCGTAAAATAACAGGCCCATATGCATCCAAAGTCAAATTTATGAAATTCAAAGAAAGAGAGAGGACTTTCCTAAACTTACAGAGGCTGAAGAAACATGGCAGTTAAATACAGAACATTATTCTAAACTGGATCTTTCTGCTATAAAGGACATAATTGGAACAACTGGTGAAACTTGAGTGAGATTGAGGATGAGATGACAGTAATACATCAGTGCTAATTTCCTGATGTTGATGGCTATATTGTGGTTCTGTGGTAGCATGTCTTGGTTGGTAGTTTAATGAGGCATTCTGGAGTCGTAAAGCATCGCACTGGCAACTTGCCTTCAAATGGATTGGGAGAGGGTCAAAAAGTCTTTGTACTATTCTTCCAATTTCCTGTAATTGCATGATTGTTTCCAAAAAAAATTTAAGCCTAATGAATTGTTATAAATATTTGGTACATGTTAATGAGAGTACAAAGTACATAAACTTTAATTCCCATAAAATAAAACAAATACGTATAACCTGCAAGTCTCCAAACCTTTAATGATATTCTAAATGCTGTCCTGAGCTTAGATTAAAACAAATTGATTAAAACAAATAAAAATGGATTAATTTATTATGTGATGTAAATAATAAAGAGAATGGAGAGGAATTGAACACATTAAATTTGACTTAGTTCTTATCAATCCCCCAAGCCACACCTAAGGAGAAGTTGGGGAAGTCAATTTACAGTTCCATTTAGCTTCATAGCTTTGCAAAATGAGATCTGGTAGAGCCCTGTTTTGACCTCTCTGGGTCATTTTTACACAGATTTGACTATGAAACAAACCAGTCTCACATCAAATCGAAAGGAAGAAGAGAATTTTATGGCTGAGGAAAATACAACTCCCTTTATTTGTACAAGATTTAAGCATGTGCCTAATTTTTAAAAATTTAATTCAATAATAAAATTTCACTGGTAGCATTTGCCTCATTATGCCAGTGATTGATGACTGGTAAAAATAAAGTTGCAGGTTGTCATTTCAGCCTGCCAAGTGTGAGAGGGATGTTCCAGAATGGTGTTCCCTCTCCTAAATACTCTTAAATATACTAATGTCATTTCAGCCCACATGTGATTACTGTTCACCATTTTTTTCAATTATTTTTTCTTAAGCAATTACACTTAACCGGTACAGGTCCTTCGGTCATAGGAAGCATGTCATGCAATGAAAAGAGGACTGAACAAGAGTCAAGAGCTAGGTCTGCCACAATCTAACCATGACTTTGGGTAAATCACTTAACCTCAGTATGTCTCAGTTTCTACTCCTATAAAATTAGAGTATAAAGCAATCTGATGTAACTCTGAACTTGTCTTCTGTTTTCCTCGTTTGCATTCAAGATACTGTCTTCATTAAATTGCAAATGACTTTTTCATTTTCTCATAGTGCCTAGTATAGTTCTTTGTTTGTTTTTTGTTTTATGGGTTTGTGGTTTTTGGTTTTTTGCTTATCATGAGGGCTCATACATGTCAACAAACTGTCAGTATCTTGTCTTAAAATTGTAGAAACTTTTTACAGAACAGTGCAGAAATTATCCCCTCTAAGAAAAGATGTTATTTCACTGTTTCAGTTTATAGTTCCAATTTTGCACCTGCTAAGAAAATGTATTCTTTATTGGGAGTGATGAAAGCCTGATGAAATTCAACCATCTCTGTATTTGTCTTCTGATACACACACCTGAGGACCAACCCAGTAACATAAATCATGTTAGAAATTCAAGCTATTAATAGGATACCAATGAATCAGGAAACATGATAGAAATATATGTATTGTAGAAGCAATGAATGGAATCCATAAATGTAGAATTTCTATAAAACATATCTTTGTTATTTCAATATACACCTAAATTATCTTGCTTAAGGCTTTTTTAGAAATAAAAATTTTCTTAGAAATGAACAATTTAAGTATTCACTTAAATGTTAAGTATTCATAGTTATAACAGGAGCTATGAATCCTGTTATAACTATTTGAATTTTTAATGTTTTTTAATGTATATAATTTATGCTTTTTGTTTCATTCTCAAATTATTTGCAGAATATAAGCTTTTGACAATGCTGTAAAATGAATAGAAGGTTGTTAAGTAATATAATTTATTCTATATAAGTTAACTTTCTCAGAGATCAAACGTCAAAAATGAAGAGATACTTGTAATATCAGATAAAATATTGCTTTAAAAAATTAGGTATCTACGCTTTTTTAGAAAATCCAATTGATACAAATGGATTTTAAAAAATTCAACAACCCATAAATCCCAAGAGTCTCTATGATCATTAAGTTAACACAGGCACAAACACCGGGGTAAGATTCTAGCAACGACGATAAAATTAAGGCACAATAGTGTAATAGTTCTCAGACAGTGTGGTTTTACAGAAAGGAAATTTGAAATACTTGGTTCCCAAAGTCTAGATTTCATTTACATATTCCTATTTAAAAAATTAAGACACAAAATCATTACAATCATTCAGGGGAAAATAAAACTCTTCCATTAATAGGTGAAAGAATCTATGATGGTTCTATAACATCACATCACATCATAACACAACATAATAAAAAATATAACATAACATAATAATTTTCTTTAACTAAGTACTTAAGATATTTATTCCTATCAATTTATCTCGGAATTTAGTCAAAATATTCATCAAAATGTAAGAAGCCATATTAGCACAATAGAGCAAAGCTCTTTTTCTCTAGGAGGTTACATTCTAGCTACCTATTCAGAATTCTAACTTCTGTACTCAGCAAAACTACATACACTGTTAATATATTTAATTTAGTAAAAGAAAATCCTCAAAGTTGCGACAAATCAGATGTAATAAAAAGATATTCACAAATGGTCACTATGATTATTGAAATACAGATGGGTTCAGACTGAACAGAAAAAATAAATTAAGGCACTAAATTCTAATGCATGACACAAAATGAACTAATTGCTCACATGTGGGAGTTCTTGTGTCCAAAAGTCTTGAAGAATTTTATAACCTGGATGCTAACACTCAGCACAAGACTCCCAGAAAAAAAAAAAAAGACTCCCAGAGATATAAGCAGCATTTTCATCTTTTCAGGGAAGAACAATTAAAATGCCAAATACTTAGTGAAGAATATTCACCATTTAAATTATAACTGTAGGGTAGTTGAGGACAGGGCGGTCAATTTTTCCCTGTGACAATTTTAGAATATGAATTATATGAGGAGTTTAAAGCAATTAGGAAAAGCTCAGACATTGTTAAATATTTGAAAGAACCTAGGAAACCACACGAATGTAGACAGAGCCTATAAACTCTAGAAATCATCTGTAAAAAAATGGAAGTCAGACAAGGAATGATTATAATGCAGCAAACTTGGCTTGGGAGCCCATTTCTGCCTTTTCATGTCTCTAACCACAGTAACAAGCACAGGACCCCAGCACAGGAGAGGTGCTCTCTAAATATTGGTTGAATCAATAAATTAACGGGCCTCAATCTCAAATTTGTAGTCTTTTTCTTTTGAAAAAAAATCAGAACAGAACTTCTTGTCCTGTCTGACTCAGCATTTGGCATTTCCTTTTCTGCTCATTCCCTGTTTTGTGCTTTTCTGGACTTACATAAACTCCTCTGGCCATACTGCCTGCAGAAGTGCAGTGTGATGGAGAGGTGTGCCCTCCATCAATTGGTCATTTAAGGTAAAATATGATTGTTTCAATTTTGTTGCCCTCTGGGAACCCAATTTAAAACATGTGCAAGCTTTGTCCTCACCAAACCAACAGTTTTTAGTTAACACTTAATAAAATGTGTTAAAGATTCTGTTTTTACATCATTTATAATGTTAATGAATTCATCAATCCCATTATGGCACATCTTTCTGTAAATGTCAGACAGGACGTAGCTGACAAGGTCAGAACCATTGAATATAAGTTCACAAACGTACACGTCTGTTCTTAACAAATTCATCTATGGATAACCTTTGACTTTCTAGGACTCCATTACTTGAATGTCAATAATTATATACAATTTTCACATGACTCTGTCACTGTATGTCAAAATTTCCAAACATCTGTGCATATTTTATATATTTAAATGGATATTTTTTTACATCACTTTAACATTTTTCAATATTTACTCTCATTGGGGACGAACGAGTGTTTTCACAAACACACTTAGATGGGGTTTCTCAGAGGCTGAGCCTGACATAATGATCCTTATGCAAGTGATTTATCAGGGGAGTGTTTCAAAGGAAACTTGTAAGGACATGAAGGACAAGAGAGGGTGGGGATGAAGCGAAGCTAAGATGTGGTTTCAGCTGAAGTCTAGTCCCAGCCTAGTCCCATACAGAGCTTTGGAATGAGTGACATCAGAAAAATTGTCCGATCTTGAGGCAAAGGGACAGAATGGACAGCAGTGTCCTTTAGTGACTGGCACTCACGGCAGCTCATGGGTGGGCACGCAGGCCTCCCAGAGGGGTTTTTTTTTTTTCCTTGATATTTAATTTTACAAAAGAACTTCCTATGGACTGATTGTTGAATTTGACTGTCTTAGTAATTTATGTATGAATCATGCTTTCTTTCAATATTTAAACATTTTATGTAAAATGATAAAACTGCAGTATTTTGGTAACCCACCACTGGACAACTGAAGAATTACGAAGCAGATGAAAACAAAATGCTTAAGTGGTGTTTGGGATAAAATCTTAAATTCCAAACACAGCCTTATCCTAGGAATTCAATTCCGGAGAATGCATTCCATGAATGATAGCCACTGTGCAAATTTCAGTAGATTTTGCCACCTTCACGTTTTGATGTCATAAATAGTGACAATTTAGGAAACTTATGTAGGTCAGCAGATTTACCAGCATGAGTGGAAATTTTGCTCTCACCAGGGTTAGGTCTCCTTACGTTCATGGTAATGGGACCGTTTTAGCAACAGCCCTTCTCAAGGAGCGCTGTAGTGGAGTGCACACTACTGGACGATGTTAGAGCAACTTGAGAACAAAGGCTCCAGTTACTTGAACTTGTTCTCCAACATCTGAGTGAGCCTCCATTTTTTTCGTTCTTACTCCTTACAGTTAATGTCATACGGGTACCATCATTCCTTCTTCTCTGCTCATTTTCAATGCCATTGATTGCTCATTCCTCTTCCACAGGAATGGCCATTAAAGAAGCAGGACATTCTCTCAGGTGCATCAAGTAGGTGGGAGAATCAGAAACATCATTGTCCCTTTTTTCCCTCTTGTGCTCATGTACATTTATGACTGAACCCATCATTTGGGGACAGTTATGCATAGACATCAAGGCTACTCTCTGGTCTTCCTTGTTGCTTTGTTAATATGGAGTAATGGATGAAAGTAAAGGCTCTGAAGGCTGGCACATGCACAACTTTAAGAGTTGCTGTGGAACTTAGAATATCTATTTGCTTGCGTATGGCCACCTTGACCTAGAGGCAATAAAGGAAGATCGAGGATAAAGATGTAGAGCCTTTAAAAAGCAAAAGGGGAACTAGTGAATAAAATTGATGCAGTTGCTGATAGAGCTTCCTATATAATCTTAAAGACCTGGAAATATCTAAGTTTTACAAGAAAACCTAAGAACCACTTTATCTGTAAAGAAATGAGCACCATGGAATAGCTACATAGA
Organism: Pteropus medius; assembly: GCF_902729225.1. Taxonomy (NCBI): domain Eukaryota; kingdom Metazoa; phylum Chordata; class Mammalia; order Chiroptera; family Pteropodidae; genus Pteropus; species Pteropus medius. The sequence goes on along the minus strand of NW_024355205.1, from coordinate 26,199,775 downwards.
CTCACAAGCCACAATCTGCAGAGACACATCAAATGTTCCAAAACAACTATTAGGGGAGGATTTGAAGTCATACGAAAGGTGTGCCCTTTTCATGAATCATGGAGGGTGGAGTTGGGGAAGGATAAGTGCAAACTTGAAATCGAGGTTTGGAAATTTTCTTCTCTAGGCCGTCAGCATCACTGGGGCACCAAGCCAGGTTTGAAATTCATCTGCTTCCTTTTTTCAGAGTTTTTCACTCTAATCTATTTAATCTGGAATCTAATCTATGACATAACTCCTTCATTTTACATGATTTTATTTGTCCAAATCTTGGCTATATTTGGGACAATATTAGAATGTTCTTTAGGACTTTAATTTTTTTAGCAATTCATGTGTCACTTTAGAAAGGACATATTCATGAAGTCTATCTCCCACTTAAAATCTGACGACAGATGAGGAACAGAGAAGTTAATGGCTTGTCTGATGTCACACAGCTATTTAGTGGGCATCTGTAAATTACGTCATCATCTTTTTTCTTTCATTCATTAATTCCAACTGGCAGGCTACCTGTTCAGCAATTATATTTCTCCTTTGAAGATTCTTAGTACCAAAAGCACTTTATGATCCAGCAATACTAAACTACTTGTTCAGTATTGATATTTCTTACTTGATGTTTCTTATTTCTGTGTCTACCTACACTGTTCGCTCTTCCAGGAAATTTCCCCACCCCCGTCCCAGTCTCTATAGCCATACTCTACATGTCTACCTTTCAGGAAGCCCTCCCCAGTGACCCCAAAAGGGGTAGGAACATCTCATCCATACCATATTATACTATAACAACCTATTTATGTATATTTCTAACAAGAAGTGAATGGCATTATATCCACCAAGTCTAGCACAGTGATTGACAGAGTGTAGGTGCTTAATAAATTTGTGCTGAATGAATGTATTAGGAAATGTATGAATACAAAATGAATGCATAAATAAGCAGTGTGAACAAGAAGGTTCTACGAGAGGAGCTAAGAAATGATGGTAATTTATTTAGATAGCCAAAAAAATGCAGGTTAAGGACTATATTTGTTTTCCTACATAAATTAGACTACGATTAGGCCTGATGCAGATAAAGTAGTTACCCTACTGTCAGGCTCCGTCTAGAGTTGAAGAGGCTGGAATCCAAAGTGCTCACCAAAACTATCCAGAGCCTAGAACATGACCTGACTGGCAGCAATTGCTCAGTGATTATTAACTGGGTAAACAAACATCCAGAAAATTTAGGATTATCACCAAAAAAAAAAAAAAGTTTTAGGGAGTAGACAGCTGAGTCACTAACTCTTAGCGTTTGCAGCGATATGAGAGCATCGAAGAAGTCTGAAATCCAGCAATTCCACTCCTAGGTACATATCCAAGAGAAATAAAAACATACATCCACACAAAAGCTTGTGCATAAATATTCATAGCAGTATTATACATAATGGACCAAGGGAGGAGACAACCCAAATGTCTACCAACTGACAAATGGATAAACAAAATGTGGTGTATCTATATCATGAATATTTTGAGGGTTGCCAGATGGGAGGGGGGCCTCCGGGGTGGGTAAAAAAGGGGAGGGGACTAAGAAGTACAAATTAGTAGTTACACAATAGTCATGGGGATGTAAAGTATAGCGTAAGAGACACAGTCAATAATATTGTAACTATGTATGGTGTCGGATGGGTACTAGATTTATTGGGGTGATTACATTGTAAGTTATATAAATCTCTAGTCACTATGTTGTATATTTCAAACTAATATAATGTTGTATGCCTATGATAACCGAAAAAATTTTTAAATTAACAAAAAAAGTCCTTGTCCAACCCATGTCTATAGTTTCAATACCAAATTAGCATTTGTTGAATGTCCAGTATGTCCCAAGCACTCAGTATACGTCATCTTTAAGTTTCATAATAACCCCAGGAAGTGGGTTGTATTACTTCATTGTAAAGAAGAAGACATGAGACTGGGCTTAGCTAAATGCTGTGGTGTCACTATGTGGGAACTGATAGACCCAGGTTTAAGGTACATGCGCGATTCACAATATCTGCACTCTATTCACACCTCAGAGTCTACGTGGTGGACAGAAATGCATAAAACCAGTGCAAGAGAGGGAATAAAGAAGAAGAGTATGGGATGTCTGATAAAGACAAAAAACCTGATTCATTGTTCCAGCGTGGAGATTCCTGTTTTAAAATCTTGGCCTCAATGGCCCGGGCAATGACAGACTTTTCCTGGATCTGGGACTACTGAAGCTGTCTGCTTGAAGAGGGAGCTTTTAAATCTTGTTCTAGCTGAGAAAGCAATAGGTTATTCCCAGGTCAGTTTCTTTTGAAAAAGATCTATGCTTTTGGCCCCAATTCTAGTTGTCAATCCTATTCTACCTATACTTGGTGCCATCTTAGTCTAAAGCCATATCCGCTTCCTTGTGTTAAAATATAAGCTTGCTTATGCCACACACTGTGTACACAGACATTAGAGGCATCACTCAAAGTTTATTCCCTAGTCTATATCCTGTTATTTTTATGTGAGGATATCTGAGGACACTTTTTTTTTTTTCTGTTTCTTCTTTCTCTCTGTGTCATATCCCTTTCTTATCTTCCTGGGTGCATTTTTATATAGATACTGTCCTCCATTCCCCCATCTCTTTGGAGATTTTGAAAGTAGGCTGGCCAATTTCTTGTTATTTGCTCTTCCATGAAATGCAAGCTCCTTCTTGTTTGTAATACTCTAGAATACTAAGTTCATATCTGATAAATCAAAACCAGCTTTGCTATCACTTGTTATGGCATCTTCCTTTCTCCTCCAAAGTCAGTCACTTTAACTATCAGAAAATAAGAAAAGATTATCTCTACAAATAAGAATAAGCATGTAGACTAGATTATTGAAACACTTGCATAATGACACCCAGAAAAAGAAGCAGAGAGCTCTAGAAGCCGAAGCTAACACAGATTTGCTAGGAAATGCATGCCATCTAACCTTTATTAGATAAGTGTGGCTGGCATGGCATTTTGGGACTTTAACAGAGTATATTACTAAGACTCTCATGATGCTTTTAATGACAAGCCATATTGGGTTAGATAAGAAGATAATTAGATATATTCGTATCTGGCTGGACAATCTTAATAAAAACATTATAACTGAAAGGTACTTAGCAATCTTGTCTATACAAACTTACACAAAGATGCCCAAAGCAAGCATATCAAATTTGGGGGTGACTGCAAGAAACACTGTACAAAAAGTAAGGTTTTTAAATTATCTCAGTAGAGTTAATAATAATACAATATTATTATCAAAATAATATTAGAATTGGTCATATTCCATATGTCAAGTTATCAAAGGGTTATAAATATATATTTAAGATTGACTATATTACTGTATATTTGTGTTTCCACAGAAATCATGTAACATTTACATTTTTATCACCACCTCCTAAACCCATACTGTCCACTACTGCAGCCACCAGCCACCGGAGCACTTGAAATGTGACTGCTCAGAATTGGAATGTGTTGGAAGTGTAAAAAGCACACCGAACCTTGAAGATGCAATCAAAAAGGATGTCAAATATCTCATTAATAACTTTGACACTGATTACATGTTGAAAGGATAATATTTTGCATATATTAAGTAACAAAAATATATTATTAAAATTAAATTCACTTGTTTCTTTTTTTAAATGTGGCTACTAAAAAGTTTAAAATTATCACTGTGGTTTGCATCATATTTCTGTTGACTGCCCTGATTTAGACCAGCACGGCAAATTTCACCGTGCCCTCTATTTATTTTGTATTAGTGACCCAAGAAGCCCTGGATTCCTAGCTTATCCCTCATCACCCAATAGCGCTGGACACCCCAATCAGATGCTGTCTCTTTTCCTCCACAGATCCTTTTCACTTTCACTGCACCTTGTGGAACGTGCCACGGTCCATCATTAGCCAAAGTCTCCATCCCTCACCTCTACTCTGGGCATTTCCTTCACCTTTGTGCTGTAACTCAGTGGTTCTCAAACACATCTGCGCATTAGAATCATCTCAGGAGCTCATAGATCAGTGCTCAGGCCCCATTTCAGAATGTTCGATCAGAACCTCTGCTGTAGGAATAAGGCTTCTAAAAATTTTAATTCTAATATGAGACTGAGAACCACTCATTAATCCAGCTTCAATTTTTCACCTATTCCAACGGTGCATCCATGCGAGTGATCATGGCTGGAGAAAAACACACAAGGTCCTTACTGATCTCCTTAATTAAAGACTACTACCCTAAAGTGGATCTTTAAAGCTTTAAACTGGATTGTTCAGCAATCCATTTTACCCTTGCCATTCACTATCTCTATCTCCTAGAGAAATATCTTTCTCCATCTTCACTCTCAGCCCATGACCTTGCTTCCTACTTAAGTGAGAAAATAGAAGAAATTAGTAAAGACCTTCCATAAGCTCCCTCCACCATATCTACCCTCCTGACTGCATATGTGCCCATACACGTTTGCCTCTCCCCACGACTACAGCTCAGGCTGTCCAACAGAACTTTCTGCGGTGATCGAAATGTTCCAAGTTTGGGGGAGGGAGACGGTGGGGGGACGTTCCAAGTTTGTGCTGTCCAGTACCACAGTCACTCATTACATGTCGCTATTCAGCACTTGAAATAAGGCTAGCACAACCGAGGAAGTAAATTTTAAATTTTATTTAATTTCGAATTAATGTAAATGGCCACATGTGGCTAGTGGCTACTGTGCAGGGCAACAGAGCTGTATCGATGGTGTCCCCATCTGAAGCCAGCTCCTCCCTTTGCATTCCCTCTTATCTACTCCGGGACATCGTTTCAGCAATTATTCCCTCTCTGCTGCTTCATCAATTTTCCACTGTTACTGGATCATTCCCCTCAGCATAATGATATATTATAATATCTTCCATTAAGGGGGGGAAAAAAAAACCTCTCACGTATTCCTCGTTAGCTACCACACAATTTCTTTGCCCTTTTAACAGCAAGAGTCCTCAAAAGAATATTTTATAATTGCTGACTTAAATTCCTCTCCCCAATTCTTGCTTGAACCCCTGCCAATCATACTTGGTCTCCGTCACCCCCCGAAGCAGCTTTGCCAATGTCACCAGCTACCTCTCCAGCGCTGTTGGTTCCTAACCTCAGCAGCTTGCCAGGGAAAATCTGAAACCGGCCCTCATACGCAGAGAGAAAGGACATTCTGAGGAAAGAGGCAGACTCCTCCAGATTGGCAGGTGGCAGGTTTAATAAGCAAGAGAACGTACAGGGCCTGTCCTGGACACCCGCAGGATGAGCAAATCTCTGCACCCTCTCTTCAACGTCTTAAAAGTTTATATGTGAAAAATTCAGTCACATATTCTGTCCAAATGGTCTCGGCAACACCTTACTCTCTCAAGGCTGCATCCTTGGAATGGCTGCTAGTGTGGGAACAGTGGGCAGAAGTACATTCCAGAGAGGGGACGACCCTCTGTCTGGGTCCTGCTCTCAGATCAAATAGTGGTCACGTCCTCTCAATTCTAGTGAAATGTTTGTTTCCCGAAGATGGCTCCCTATAAATAGATAATAAGGAAGCTGAAGCCATGTAATTGTTTCAAGAATATTGCAGGCGAGACACCTGTGTTTGTGGGAGGATCGAACAGGTGATTTTTGAGTTGGGTTCCAACTCTAGATTTCTAGAAAGATAAACCAACTTTAGACTAGAAAAAAATATCATTACTTCACAAAGTATAGCTGATCTCCACACCCCACTGTTCTCGTGATTCAGGTCTGGTGAGACCATATGATGAAATGAGAATCGAAAGTCAGGGGGACTGAGGCCAAGCTTTGTCAATACATCGTCACACGACCGCATGCAAGTTACTCCACTTCTCTGGGCGGCTAATCAATGAGTCCTCATCAAATGAAAAGCTTGGCCTAGATCAGCATTACATTCTCTTCAATTCTAAAACTGTAATTCTCAGTTCTTTTTCAACTCATATAAACTAGAAGAGAGTTGGAGATGAAAGGGTTCAGTCACAGGGTATTATGGGATGGTGGTGGAAGCACCTTGACATGTTTGAACTGAAGGAAAATCGTGTTAAATCAAATCTTCTCTTACTGGAGGAGTTCAGAAATGAGAGAAAAAATCCTTTGGGCCAGCCATCCAATATCTTCTCTTCCAATGTGTGAAAAGTGAGAGAGCTGCAAGCTTGAAAAGTCAGTATGAAACTACGACTTACACAGAGAACTTCTTCTCATTCCTAAGGCTGTGCCGTGCTTCGGTTCACGGAGACGAGATCTTACACTGAGTATCACCAAAGACTAATACTAAAAAGAAGGAAGCCTATGACTTAATGCGCATCCCTGTACTTACCTTGATTGAAAAATACCTCTCATAAATGTTTCGTAGGTGTTGAATGATCGAGACTCATAAGACTTGAGTTACCCCAGCTCAGTTTTTAATAGATTGCTCAACTGTCTTCTAGACACAGCCTGCACATGGCTTTTGGAGTTGTTTTAGAGATTTTTGGTGGAAACAATGTTGATAGAGTATAAGTGAGGCTCAAGCAGTGAGGCTAAAATGGTATAACTGAGTTTAAAGCAAATCTATGACCTATTTTCTCATGTAGGCTAAAATTAGTACTGAATTTGATATTTTCCAAGACTTAAACCAGGGTTGATTCTAGGGCTCTAGAATTATCTGAGAAACAGATTTGTTTTCACCATTTTTTCCAGTTTATTTCCATCTCATTTCACTCTTCCTTTGCAAAAGGAAATAGGCCTGCCTGGTCCCTTTTTAATTAGTCAGTATCTCTTACCAGGCTTCACAAACTCACCAGCATGAGGTGGGTATCTGGACCCTTGGTCTGGTCCTGCAAGATTTAGATAACAGAATCTGTTTTCACTGATAATTGGAAAACAGAAATAACAACATTCCTTTTCAGACCAGCCCCCACTAACCCTTTTCTTTTTCAGGACAATAATGAGGACTGACAGGGCTGCTTGATACCATTAGAGGTAAATGAATTTTTCAATAAGAACTAACAGAGGAAAACCATGAAAATTCAGATTTATTTATTTATTTTTTGACCCAGGGAATTTTATATCTCCTTATGCCTTTACTCTCTATGTATACTTTACGAGACATTTCAGCAAAGGCTTCTTAAAATTAATCCAGTAGCTGTCTCCTTCAATTCTCCTGCTTAGAACTCTTTACTCATCTTTGTAGAGGTCCTGAGTATTTCTTGAGGGTCCCAGTCCCAGAAGATTAAAGGCAGGCAGTGAGCTCAGGTCTTATCCTGAGGCTTATCTTTGTAAACTTCACAATACTTCCTCTTCTACATAGGAAAACTTAGAGAGAAGTAGCCTCAAATGTGAATTGGATTCTGTCCCATTTCTCTCCAAAACTGGGAAGAAGCTGGTCATATACTTACACATTCATATTATAAATATTCAAAGGCTCTAATCCAGTATCTTCCACACAACACACATCTTAGCTCCTACTTTGAACTTTCGGAAGGTTTTTTTGTGGCATCTGGTATGCCCTACTTTAAAATGTCTGTTTAGCCTAATATTTCCACTTTCTTCCTTTATTAATTTATCTTCAAGGTCATGTATGGAAACACCTTTCAGTGGAAAGAACCCATCTGCTTTGACAAAAATGTACACTATACACCTTCATTTCTACAAGAGTCTTAAACAAATAAATCCAGGAGTCCACTAGAACACCTTCAAAGCAGAGCTCCCTAAAGCTTGTGTGATGCAACTCTAGTCCTGGATTTGATATACTAAACAAAACAAAAACAAAAATTGGGAGAGAGAGAGGGATGCTGCATAAAGAGCTACCTTCTCTAAAATTCAAAATGCATCATAGCTTCTTAAAAGGTTGTAGGCATTCTAAAGTAAAGGTATTTGTTTAACTTCATTTAACTGCTTATTTCTCACTTATTTGATTACGAAACTCCATTCACGTGTGTATGTAGCACTTAGTCATACGCATAGGGCTCTGCTGAACACGATTTCACGGTACATGGTTTGGAAATTGTGCTAGAAGATGTTATCCTTTGTTTTCTCAAAATTATCATTCTAAAGCATCACATATTGAAAAATAACCTTGAGTAATAAATATAACTCGCTTCTTTCTCACACTGTGTTTATAGGGGTATTTAGGGTTCATCTCACAAATGCTCAATCTCCAAGTGACTATTTGGTTCTTAGAAGTAAACGCAAAATGTATCTCCCCTTTTGTAACACCGTGTTAACTTCATCTCAGTAGTTTTTAACTCAACTGTTGGAAAACTACCACAGCCACACCTCCAACATTCATCCCTCATTCCCTTCCCGTCAGTCTGCACTCACCTTGCTCAAGTTACTTCCTATGGACTTCTGATCCCCAAATACAAACAAGCTAAAAACAGAATTTATTATTTTCCTCATTAAAAAAATAAAAAAATCGTAATTAATGGTGTCCAGGTACAAATCCTCCCTCCCCCAGCCCTTTCCGGCTGAGTTAACCATGACTTTTTTCACAAACTTTTTTTACAGATCTCGTCGTCTATGATCATAGCTGGAACCTCCGGCACATCCTTCTCCCTGTTCTTCCTGATCCCAGCTTTTTCATCCTCCAAACCTTTCGTTGTCCAAACCTTTCATCGTCCAAACCTTTGCCACTGACAGACCTTTCTCTAGAAATGTTAGAGTTTGTCGCGGAAACCTGTTGTGAGTAGCAGCTCACTGCTGCCCCTTCCACCTGACCCACGTTCCACCGATTCTCAAACATTAGCAAGTCCTCCCACTGCTACCACCCACTCACTGGCCCCGTCAGGAACACTCTTAATGTAGTTACGTGGTCCTCTCTTAGAACATCCTCCTTCTTTCTCTTCTCTTTGAAAGTGCTATCAAATCCCCTGAAAAAACAAAACAAACAAAACAAAAACAAAAACAAAAAAACCTCTTCCTCACATCACTAATTTACCCCTTCCAGTGCTATAGATCTGTAACTCTAATTTTCTTCTGATGAATTTACATACAGATATACACAAATGCTTTAAATTGAATTGTACTTACTGATGTACAGTTTTTCACTGTTTCCCCCACCCCGCTCCCCAGATATTTGTCTCATATAAATATAAGTTCTTTAAAGGGAGCAAATGTAACAGTTTCTTTTTTTTTTTTCCACCCTGTCCACAGTGGAAGTGTAAAAAAATTTGATCGACCCACCAATATTAAACATTTTCATTTCTAAGATTAATATTTACTTTAACCAGATACAAATTCACATGAACAAAAAAAAAATGTTAGCTAAGGGATATGGCAAAGTTGAGTGTTTGCTTAGGGACAAAAGTTATACACTGGATGACTATGCAATTTTTGTTGGTTTGTGTGTTTGTTTTGTCATTCAGGATGCTCTTTATTTACAAAACGTGTTCACGAATGCTCAACACTTTCCTGCTGGAATGTTCCCATTTATTTTAGGTTTAGGTAACACTCTTCTCTGGCTACAGCCTTCACTTGGATTTTGAAAATTGAATCACTCATCAAAGACACTTGAACTCTCTCCTTAAAGAAGACACAAAAGACAATTCCCAGGTATGTTTCGTGTAGAGATAATGCAATCTAGTTACCTTGGAGTATAACCTCCTTCAGCCTCCATGTCTGCCATCGGTGCTGAGTGTTGGGAAATGGCCCCAGGGCATGGCAACTCCTGGTGAGCTGTGGCTTCTTGAGGCTGTTCTTGGGAGCGACACTCCTTGACCATGTGTGTGGTCCTCCCTTCTGCAGGTGATCAGCCCCACCTAATACTCTCAGCATCCCCAGCAGCCTTTCCAAGCACTGTGCCATCTGCAAACAAGATACATATCTTTTACATACCTGGCGCACACCCTCGGGAGTGGTCAGACTTTAATTCTTAGAGTATTTGCCTAATTCTACAGTTCCATCCCATTCTCTCCCCTCTAGACAGCACATTGGAATACGAATGGTTAGCCTGATATAAGGGTAACTGAGTCTGCTTTCATTTAGGTTCTAAAAAACGTAAATCACTCACAAATTTGGAACTTATTAACAATATATTACTTAGGTACCACCTAAGTAACAGTGGGTTGAGAGTCACTGTGCAAACTGGCAGCCTCTGGCAAGGTCAAGGCAAGATCAAAGTCAGGACTATCAAAATCAGTTACAGCTATTGTGAATTTTTGTTCTCTCAAGGAAGAAGCAATTTCTATTATAAACCTGGCACTGTTCCAGGTGCCTTCCCAGTTTGTCTCCACCACCTGATGAGGGGAGCATTTTGAAAACAGGGTGTGGTAGTTTCCATAACTATTTCCAAAACTGATAAGTAGTTGTCAAGCTTTCTCAAAGCCTGAGTCCTTCCCCATTGTTGCATATGGCTGCCCTACTATCAAAGTTCTCTGGAGAAGCAAATCTTGCTACTGGTTTGATTTTCACACTTCCTACCTCTGGGGTTTTACGTATGGCCTTTTCTTTCTCCTCTCTTGTTCTTCCATAAAATATAGAAACACTTTTTTTTTTTTTTTAATTAGTCTTTGTGGAAACCTTGGACTTACCATTATTCTTCCAACAAGTTATATAAACCAGCTGCAAATAGTAATCCCTGGCTAAACTGGTTAAACATTTAATTTTGTTACCCCATAGAGTTACTACTAGATTATACTAAATCCACTTGTAAACTATCACTTATTTGAATTTGAAGGCTGTCTTTGAAGTAGTTTACTATAGTGATTGCAGAGGCCTAATTTTAAAAATATTGTTTGAAAATACATTTATACTTCATAGATGCTCTTCTGAAGTAAAGACCTAGGAATGAAGCAGTAACTTAAGAAAAAAGGCAAGTAAAATGTCACATCCTCTGTCTACATGCAGGTCTATTAGATGTGTGTAGTTAATGTAGATATGTTAAGTGTTAACTATTCATTTTAAAATGTCTTTGTCTATTCATTAGAAGAAGAAAAAATCTTATAATATGAAAAACTGCACCTATCATTGGAAGAACGATTTTATTATGAAAAGCTTGATGGCTCTTTAGTGTAGACTTCTGTAGATATTGAAAGCTGCAGTCGAGACAAAGAAATTAATAACACTCTTGTGTCTTAGAGAAGGTAGAGATGAGAGAGAATGAAACTCAAGATCTACTTCTGGTCTACAAAGAGGAATCAGCATGAAGTTCTGGAAGAAAAGACAAGTTAAGAAGCATGTGGTTACAGTGTCTGCCATCACAGCTACTATCCAGCAAGGAAGAGCCTCTATAAAAGGTAATTCTTAACACTATTGGAAGTCTGGAATAGCCACAAGATCCAAATATTCAACCAGGAAGCAGCTGAAGAAAGCACTCTGGTTACCCAGGAAGCATTTTGGTTTCAAAAGGACTTGAATAAAAGGTCAAAAGAATCCACTCTAAAAGATGTAAGAATAATTTTAGGGGTTCTATTATGGACTGAACTGTGTTTCCCCCAAATCTATGTGTTGAAGTCTAACTTCCACTAGCTCAGAATGTGACTGTATTTGGGGATAGGGCTTTTAAAGAGATCATTAGGGTGGACCCTAATCCAATCTGACCAGTGTCCCTATAAGAAGACGAGATTAGAACATGCAGAAAGAGATGCCAAATTCTTGCTCACAGAGGAAAGACCAAGGAAAGATACCGCAAGAGGGTGGCCATTTGCAAGCCAAGGAGAGAGGCCTTAAAGGAATCCAAACCTGGTAGCACCTTGATCCTGGACTTCTACCTTCTGGAACTGTGAGAAAATTAATTTATGTTGCTTAAGCCACTCAGTCTGCAGTCTTTTGTTACAGAAGCTCTAGCAAACTAATACAAGTTTAGGTTCTGATAAACTTTTCTAAGGAAAAATGTAACAGAGCTTTTTATTTGTTTTCAGAGCTGGACAATCTTGGGAGGAATACTAGCTGCTGGGGATCATGATGCAATGTTAGTTAACATGATGGAGAGAAAGTAAAATCCTTCAATTTCTATTTTTTTTCTGTTGAACTGAGTGATCTTCCAACTGAAAAGAGCAGACAAATCATTGGTCACTGGTAAGAAAGGTCAAAAAGTAGTGACCAGATTATAGAACAAGTCCTAGTTGATCCATATGAGGGCCTGTTATGGGCTGAATTGTGTCCCTCTCCCAGATTCATGTATTGAAATCCGAATCCCTAATCCCTCCAACTATGACTATATTTGGAGACAGGGCCTCTAAAGAGGTAATTAAAATGAGGTCATTAGGATGGACCCCAATTTAATATGACTGATGTCCTTACAAGAGAAGAGGACACAGACCCACACAGAGAGAAGACCATGTGAAGACACAGGGAGAAGACGATGGCCATCTGCAAACCGAGGAGAAAGGCCTCAGAAGAAATCAACCCTGCTGATGTCTTGATCTTGGACTTCTAGTTGCCAGAACTGTGAGAAAATAAATTTCTGTTGTTTAAGCCAGTCAGTCTGTGATACTTTGTTACGGCAGCTCTTGCAAACTAATACAGGGCCCATCTTCTGGCTTAGATGGTTTGAGGTCATATTTGTAGGGCACAGATAACATCCTAAACATAAGATGACAGAGAAGTGGCTCACAGTACTATGCATAAAATAGACTGGAGAGAACTGACGGCGAGTGTGACCAATTTGAGTTGACAAAATCAAATGCAATATTAGGCTGCTCACTGAGATGAGCAAGAGACTGCTCCATGCTACAGTGGTCAGAGCACTCATCAAGTATTGTAAACATCCCAGAACACATTTAAAGGAGAAGGGTCAGGGTGTAGAAGGAACCAGAAACCACGCCAACTGCACAACTGTTGAAGGAATCGCCTGTGTTACCTTGCAAAGAGAGGACGCTGGAGGCAGAGGCAGCATGAAAACTGCTGGCAAATATGTGAAGATCTGTGGTGTGGAAAAGACTTATTCTGCTTGGTAATGGGGGTACAACAAGGACATCTGAGTGGGAAGTTAAAGGAGAGGGAATGAGGTAAGAACTTTATAGAAACCAAAACCAGAATGCACTGTCTGAAGAGATAGTGAACATCTCACAGGTTAGGCCACTTAAGTGTAGGCTGGGAACGTTATGGAGATTTCAGCCAATGATGGTTGGTCCTTTCTCCAGCGTTGTAGGGTTCTAACTAGGATGACCCGTTATTTCCTGCTCAGGGGATCTGCAAGATACCTCAGGGCAGAAAATGGCATTAAATGCAGAACAGAGAGAGTGGCTGAGAAGTAAAAGCCATCAGGATCTGAGTGGGGACTAATGGGTGAAAATGTAAGGGCCATCCGTCATTCTGACAGTCAGCTGCTATTCCTCTTCCCCAGGAGGACGTCTTGTCCAGGGAATGTGTGAGGGTGGTGAATTTCAACAGTGGAAATGGAAACTGCTAAATCTGAGAACTTTTATTTGTATAGATTATAGCCTCACTTCTATATTTTTGACTGATGTGCTCAATAAGAGTCCCTTACTCTTAAGAATTGCTTCCTCTCTCCTAGGACTGGCTTCATGAGCATGCAACCTGTGCAGTCACACAGGGCCCCGAGCTCAGAAAAGCACCACGGCTGGTTTCACATTCCGCATCCTAAACTTAAAATTCTTAATTTTGGAAAAGAAAAGGGCCTGGCCTTTTCATTTTGTAACGGACTCTGCAAAATGTGTAGCTGGCCCTGCTCCTTCTCCATCTCTTACTAGTCATACTCCTCTTGAATTCAGATGCCTTCAATTGCTCATACAAACCTCGGACAGACAGGAAATTGTGGTGCTGGGTAAATGTTTGGGAAGCAACTGGATTTTGCTGTGACTTAGGCTTTTCCTTGTGGTCTCAACTTCATGTCACTTAACTTGCTGTTCCTTCACTTTTGTTTGCGGAGAAGTTCCTTAGATTCAGTTTCTTGACTTATAAATGTGAATCATAACAGCAAGGGCATCACTGGCTTGTGTAGGAATTAATGACATAAGGCATCTAAAGAAATACTGCATAATAACAAATATTTGTTATTATTGGTTGAGGACTTTCAAAGGATACTTAGGAGAAAAGTAGTCCACGGTCAGGACTGGATGAGGAGTGGAGGAGGGGAGATGACGAGAACATTTAGGGAAGCGGCAGATAAATGCTGACTTCTCAGGAAGGAAGTCACCATCTCCCTGGCTGAGCCAAGACCCCATGATCATTGTCCCTGGCTTCATTCTCTCCCACTAGCCCCACTGTGGACCGAGGCTTGGTGACCTATGTTCCTTCAGGTCAAGAGGAGGGGATACATCTGGGCAGTTCTAGATTATTTTAGACACACGAAAAACAAGGACGGAGTTTGAGGTCAGAAGTTCTTAGTTACTGGGGGTCAAATAAGAATCATCTCTCAGACCCCTTCCCTCTTAACTTTCACTTCACTCCCATCTCAAACGGATGTTATATCCCTGCCAGAAAAAAAAAAAACCCTCCTGATCGGTCCCTTCTCTTAAAAAAACAAAACAAAAACCAAAAAAACCAAAGCCCAAAGCCCAAAACTCAAAACAAAATAAAACAAAATACAACAAATAAATTTTAAAAAACCCTTCTTTTAAGGAGAAGTAAATGGGTCGCCAGCTTCTTCGCTAGGTCCGGCTCCTTTCTCCTCTGGTTTGTTCTAAAGATAGAAATTCCAGGCTGCTCCTGGCTGCTTTTGACCGAAAAAAAGAAAAAGGAGAAAAAAAAAAAGAGGCTTTCGCTCTATTAACAAGCAAAGAAATTCTGTTTCCTTTAAGCTTATCTTGTTCCTATTCTCTTTCAGAAACACCTCCCCCACTTATCCAAGCCAAGACAAAAACAGAAATGCGGCTAAACACGCACCCAGCAGCAGCCCTTTCTGTGACATCCCTGAGAGGCCTGCGGGGTCGGATGACTCAAGCTCACGGGAACGAGCGGGGAGCGCTCTCGACTTTTCTGGAGCCCAAATGTCCTACGACTCACCTTTCTCTGCTCCTGCACCGTCCCTCTTCTGGCCCCAGATTCTCCCTCCCACTGCTCCCGGGACGACGCGGGGTGCGGGAGTAGCGGGGGCGCTACACCTGTGGGCGCCGGGGCGCGGGCCCCTGCCGGCCGAGCGCGCGCAGCTCCCCGGCGGCTCCGCTAGGGGTCTCTCTCGGGTGCCGAGCCGGGCGGACCGGATCAGCTGACTCGCCGGGCTCGGAGCCCCGCCGCCGCGCTCCTGCTCCGTCAGTTTCCTCGGCAGCGGTGAGAGAGAGCACTCGGAGCAGTGCGATCGCGGGCGCCACCAGAAACGGCGGCGGCGGCGGCGGCACTGGCAGAGCGAGGGCGCGGCAGATCCCACTGGAACAGCAGCGCACTCGGTGCCCCGCGCAGGGTCGCGATGCTGTCCGGTTTGACACTGGTCCTGCTGGCCGCTTGGACGGCTCGGGCGCTGGAGGTGGGTGCCGCGCTTCGGAATGGGAGGGGCACGGTGGGGCGCCGATCCCCCCAAGTCTTTAATCCAGAGAACCCGGGGGCAGTCGAGGGGAACCCTCTTCCCTCGGCGCCCAACGCCCCCGCTCGCGGGCGCGTCGCGCATCCCCGCCTCCGGCCCTGCCCTGCCCCGGGGACGCGCGCTCCGGCCCGCGCACAGGGAGCGGGCCAGGCGTCCGGCTCCCGGGTCAGCGCCGGTCGGGGGTGAGGAAGGGAGGTGGCGATCCTGAGCTCGGACCATGCGTCCCGGCGGGGGCTGGAAACTAAGGAGGCGAGGGACAGCCAGATGGGGGGAGATGG